>NC_092752.1:35920929-36223770 GCF_047496795.1 Chiloscyllium punctatum
CTTTGAACTGCACCTTTTACACCTGCTGCAGCAATTCAGATAACAGAGCTTGAAAAGAACTTGGGTAATTTTCATTCTCGGTTGAACAAGTTGACAAAGGTTTACACATAGCCCAGTCTGGGTCATCTCTCTGGTATGGAGACCTTTCTTCCTCTATAAGTACAAAATCAAGAATGATCTGTGCTGCATTCAGGGACAATGTTTTTCAAAACAGCAGTGGGTCACAGTGGGCATCCAATAGAGTCATAGAGGTGTACAGCGTGGAAACAGACCTTAGGTCCAACTCGTCCATATCCGACCATATATCATAATCCAATCTAGTCCATTTGCCAGCATTTGGTCCATATCTCTCTAAACCCTTCCTATTCATATACCCATCCAGGTGCCTTTTTAAATGTTGTCATTGTACCAGCCTCCACCACATCCTCTGGCTGCTCATTCCATACATGCATCACCCTCTGTATGAAAAAGTTGCCCCTTAGGTCCCTTTTTTATCTTTCCCTTCTCACCCTAAACCTATTCCCTCTAGTTCTGGACTCCCCCAACCCAAGGAAAATACCTTGTCTACTTAACCTATCCACACCCCTCATGATTTTATAAACGTCTATAAGGTCACCCTTCGGCCTCTGATTCTACAAGAAAAGCAGCCCTAGCCTGTTCAGCAACTCCCTATAGCTTAAACCAACCAGCCCTGGCAACATCCTTGTAAATCTTTTCTGAACACTATCAACTTTCACAACATCCTTCCTATAGGAAGGAGACCAGAAATGCATGCAATAATCTGATAGTGGCCTAGTCAATCTCCTGTACAGCCGCAACATGATCTCCTGACTTCTGTGCTCAATGCTCTGACCAATAAAGGAAAGCATACCAAGTGCCGCCTTCACTATCCTATCTACCTGTGACTCCACTTTCAATGAGCTATGAACCTGTGCTGCAAGGTCTCTTTGTTCAGCAACACTCCCCAAGACCTTACCATTAAGTGTATAAGTCCTGCCATGATTTTATTTTCCAAAATGCAGGACCTCACATTTATCTAAATTAAATGTTACCCCATAATTGTCTGTTATTCCAAAAATGCTTTGGCCATATCCTCACCTATGTTTTAGAAAAGGTAGTGCCACTGAAGCATCCTACAGCCTGAAAACATGGCAGATTCTGTTTATTTGGTTGAATGCTCATTTATTTTGAGAGCCTCTTGCAGATTCAATTTAATTTTAAAATAGTTTGAAAATAATTCAGAAAATAGTTAAATGAGCCATGTGATCAATCGTCTGTCTGACAATCTGTCTTGATTCCAAATTTTCATTCAAGCAATTTAGATGTCTTGGCCCTTCTTGTTCAAGAGTTTGAATCATTTTCTCATTCACCCAGTGGCCAAATCTTTGCACACCCTAAATAAGGGTATAATTGGAAGCATTAGCTTTTGGAGTGCCGCTCCTTCATCGGACCACCTGATGAAGTATTTCCAACTAAACCTGTTGGACTATAACCTGGTGTTGTGTGATTTTTAACTTTGTACATCCCAGTCCAACACCAACATCTCCAAATCATGACTAAATAAGGGAATCATTTGGGAGTTGATGTTTGTAAAGTTAACTAATTATGTCAGGCTCAGGTCTCTTGGGACTGATTTGTTGTCACATCCATTCACTGTGCAACAAAAAAGCTCAAACATGCATTATAACTTATTTAACAACAGAGCAACATCATCTTCCAGGAGAAAGGGAGGACTGCAGATGCTGGAGATTAGAGTCAAGAGTGTGGTGCTGGAAAAGCACAGCAGGTCAGGCAGCATCTGAGAAGTAGGAAAGCTGATGAAGGGCTTTTGCCCGAAACGTTAATTTTTCTGCTCCTTGGATGCTGCCTGACTTGCTGTGCTTTTCCAGCGACACACTCTTGAGTCAACATCTTCTTCCATCTAGCCCATAGACATCACCAGTATCAGAAAAAAGAATAAATAGTTACTTATCAAAGTTATTCAAATTCAAATCCTGATCAAATTGCTGTGCTGAGTGGCTTTCCGAATTGGATTAGCAAGATGACAGGTAGTTGTAAAAGTAAATGCAAGTGGAAGTAGATATGTATATTTGCATACTGGATAGACACAGGAAATGAGAAATGTTGATTTCTCATTCAATCAATAAATAAAATTCTGTGTTGTAATTATTGCAGCAAATCTCTCACACTTAATCTCGTCAATTGTGCTTAAGAACAAGAAAATTTATTGTAACAAAGGGAATAAATATTGGACTTGTTCATTTGAAGTTTGATCCTGGTATAGCCCATTAACTTCTCTTGAAAATGTAAACTCACGGGTATTTATTAAGACTGTATTCCCAACAGTATTGTGGCTGCCTTTTCCCTCAGGGATAAGCTGTTCAAAGGTGCAGTTCACTTCCATCTTCTCCCGAAAAATTAGAAAATGGCAGTAAATGCTGGCCTAGCCAGTGATGCCCACATCCTATGAATGAAGTTTTAAAGTATTCTTCAAATCATCCAAACATCTGAATAAAACTTCTGGCTAGGGTGTAGGTTTGCTCGCTGAACTGTAGGTTTGATATCCAGACGTTTCATTACCTGGTAACATCATCAGTGGCGACCTCCAAGTGAAGCGAAGCTATTTATATGGTTGTCCTGGATTGGGTTCCTGGGGTTTGTGGTGATGTTATTTCCTGTTTGTTTTCTGAGGGGTTGATAGATGGTATCTAGATATACGTGTTTGTTTATGGTGTTGTGGTTGGAGTGCCAGGCCTCTAGGAATTCTCTGGCATGTCTTTGCTTAGCCTGTCCCAGGATAGATGTGTTGTCCCAGTCGAAATGGTGTTTTTTTTTCCTCCATGTGTAGGGCTATGAGGGAGAGAGGGTCGTGTCTTTTTGTGGCTAGCTGGTGTTCGTGTATCCTGGTGGCTAACTTTCTTCCTGTTTGTCCTACGTAGTGTTTGTGGCAGTCCTTGCATGGAATTTTGTAGATGACATTGGTTTTGTCCATTGGATGTACTGGGTCTTTTAAGTTTGTTAGTTTTTGTTTGAGAGTGTTGGTGGGTTTGTGTGCTACTAGGATTCCGAGGGGTCTTAGTAGTCTATAAGATGTAGTCAATACCTATTGCTTTTTGTGTCCCTTTTATGAGATTGTTTTTCCCCAGCTGTCAAACTTCAGGCCCCCTGTATGCCATGAGATGTTTTTTCTCAGTTTCAGAGGCACTTTACTTCAGCAATGATCTTCTTTTAAATTTTCAGAGCATTCTGTTCCAATTTTCAGCATCAGATTCAAGGTTTCTGTCTTATTTCTAATCCTTTCCAGATGTGAATGGTTGTGTTGATTTATTTACCCAGAAAACTATTGCATCCAGGCAGTAATAAATACAGTGGTATGGTTCCTATAATCTGGTTGTTTTCTGTAATTCATTATCACTTTACATGATACAGATGTTTTCTTTTCTTCTCACTCATCTTGTTGATCCAGCTCTGTCAGCTCATTTACCATCGTTTTCATTCTACACTTTCCCCACTGACTGGATTTCCATACTTTCTACAATTTGATTCCTATGTAGGTATTTCCTACTGTTTGTGAAGTCATTCACAGCTCCTGCACATCTTTCTTCCTCTGCTGATTATTTTATTGATGTTTCGCTGCACAAACCCCATTGACCTCCTCTGGACTTAATGGAAATCTTGCTTGGATAGTTAGCATCTTCACCTATTTGCCTTGACTTAGTGTACTCCTGCATTATTTAACGTCTTCAATACTGTGGCTTCTACTTGTCAATCAAAACTTCTTTAGCCGGAAGACTGGAGGTTGGCTAACATGGTGCCACTGTTTAAGAAGGGTGGTAAGGACAAGCCAGGGAACTATAGACCAGTGAGCCTGACCTCAGTGGTGGGCAAGTTGTTGGAGAGAATCCTGAGGGACAGGATGTACATGTATTTGGAAAGGCAAGGACTGATTAGGGATAGTCAACATGGCTTTGTGCGTGGGAAATCATGTCTCACAAACTTGATTGAGTTTTTTGAAGAAGTAACAAAGAAGATTGATGAGGGCAGAGCGGTGGACGTGATCTATATGGACTTCAGTAAGGTGTTTGACAAGGTTCCCCATGGGAGACTGATTAGCAAGGTTAGATCTCATGGAATACAGGGAGAACTAGCCATTTGGATACAGAACTGGCTCAAAGGTAGAAGACAGAGGGTGATGGTGGAGGGTTGTTTTTCAGACTGAAGGCCTATGACAAGTGGAGTGCCACAAGGATCGGTGCTGGGCCCTCTACTTTTTGTCATTCATATAAATGATTTGGATGTGAGCATAAGAGGTATAGTTAGTAAGTTTGCAGATGACACCAAAATTGGAGGTGTAGTGGACAACGAAGAAGATTAACTCAGATTACAATGGGATCTTGACCAGATGGGCCAATGGGCTGAGAATTGGCAGATGGAGTTTAATTCCGATAAATGCGAGGTGCTGCATTTTGGGAAAGCAAATCTTAGCAGGACTTGTACACTTACCATTAAGGTCCTCGGGAGTGTTGCTGAACAAAGAGACCTTGGTGTGTTGGTTCATAGCTCCTTGAAAGCGGCGTCGCAGGTAGATAAGATAGTGAAGAAGGCGTTTGGTATGCTTTCCTTTATTGGTCAGCATATTGAGTACAGGAGTTGGGAGTTCATGTTGCGGCTATACAGGACATCAGTTAGGCCACTGTTGGAATATTGCATGTAATTCTGGTCTCCTTCCTATCGGAATGATGTTGTGAAACTTGAAAGGGTTCCGGAAAGATTTATAAGGATGTTGCTAGGATTGGAGGATTTGAGCTGTAGGGAGAGATTGAATAAGCTAGGGCTGTTTTCCCTGGAGTGTCGGAGGCTGAGGGATGACCTTATAGAGGCTTATAAAATCATGAGGGGCATGGATAGGATAAATGGACAAAGTCTTTTCCCTGGGGTGAGGGAGTCCAGAACTAGAGGACATAGGTTTAGGGTGAGAGGGGAAAGATTTATAAAAGAGACCTCAGGAACAACTTTTTCACACAGAGGCTGGTACGTGTATGGAATAAGCTACCAGAGGAAGTGGTGGAAGCTGGTACAATTGCAACATTTAAGAGGCATTTGGATGGGTATATGAATAGGAAGGGTTTCGAGGGATATGGGCCGGGTGCTGGCAGGTGGGACTAGATTGGGTTGGGATATCTGGTCGACATGGACAGGTTGGACCGAAGGGTCTGTTTCCATGCTGTACATCTCTATGACTCTATGACTATAGACTTAAGGGTGTGCAGAGCTCCAAATGAGCTGACCTAACACCCTTTCATCTGTTTTCCTGAATTTGCCTTTCTGGCTGCATTTTTCAATCTTATGAAACTGCTAGTAAACTCACCTGGTTCTTGCCACAGGCTTTGTAATTCACATCGGTTGATCTGATGATTTGACTCCAGTCGAGATGAGTGCTGAACTTCCCAAAACTCTCTTACTGTCATCTTCATTCATTTCCCAGCTATAAAACTAACTTAACACTTTCTCACCTGTCCACAAAACAATGTAACTCATCCTTTTCCCCCCATGAGTTCCTTTTCGAGGGCTATTAATGTCAATCTGTATGCTACCTCAAAGACATCATCAGCTTCCCATTCAATTTAGTCCCTAAATATACCTTCATCAATGCAGAAACCATCTTTTTGCACCATTCACTCAGTTTTTCTATCTCTCTCTCTCTCATCAATTCACATCAATGTTTCTTAATCTAATATAACTTTAAATTCATTTAAAATGTTTGGGATTTTACCCATAGACATGATGTTATAACTTATTCTCAGAAACTCAAAAAAGATTATTTTAAAATCCCAAGTGCTAGTTTTTTTGTAGAACCAGGAGACTCCATAGAACTTTAAAACTAGCAGCCAGGATCCAATTCTAGGATCTTCTATCCCATTGTAAGTGTCCCAACTTTTGTCCAGGTGGGATAAGGCTGTGAGTTCATGAGCCTGCATATTGGCCCTGGCTTGCTCCATTACTGAAATCAGCATCTCCTCAACCAATGCAACTTTTGTGGATTTGGCTGAGGTTTTCAATGAATCATAGCTCACAGCCCCTCAAAGGTCTCATGGCCCATAATTTGGATGAGGGATCATTTTGAAAGGGAAGTTTAGAAGTTCTTGCCCATATCCCCAGTGCTCCTTGATACATCCCCAATTGCAACACATGGTTGGTGGCTCAGTGTTTAGCCCTGTTGCCTCACAGAGCCAGGGACCCAGGTTCGATTCCAGCCTTGGACAACTGTCTGTGTGGAGTTTGCACGTTCTCCCCGTGTCTGTGTGGGTTTCCTCTGGGTGCTCCAGTTTCCTCCCATAGTTCAAAGATGTGCAGGTCAGGTGAATTGGCCATGCTAAATTGCCCATAGTGTTAGGTGCATTAGTCAGAGGAAAATGGATCTGGGTGGGTTACTCTTCGGAGGGTCAGTGTGGACTGGTTGGACAGAAAGGCCTGTTTCCACACTGTAGGAAATCTAATCATCACTTACATGCCAATCCATGGCACTTCCATTGTCCTTTACCTCTTGTAAAGTCTGTACAGAACCAATGTATCCTATAGTAATAATGGTGTATGTGAAAACCCTTTGAAGAAATGTTCATTCATATAAAGAAACTTGTTACAACCCTATTGCAGTATTGATCAACCAGTCTTTTAAAATATCAAAAATAAAAATCAGTCAATAGACATCTTTTTCATCATGTGTAAAACAACATTGAAAAATTGACAAGTAGATCTCAGAAAGAAAGCTGTCCGTAAAGCAGTGTTTTCCCTTGGGCACAGCTGTTTCAACAGACTAATAGCTTTCTGGTGTCTCAGGAAAATATCACTATGTATTCTTCACTGAATGTCTTGACACCCATTATAGCTAGAGGGTTGCTTTATGGTTTTCCTTGAATTGCAACTGGGCTTGACTTCAGCGTACAAGGTAAGGTCATCATAGTCCTACCATACCATTCATTATGGAGAGAGAGAGAGAGAGACAGGGCCAACTTGTGATGGTTTAACCTGAAGGTCACCATGCCTCAGGTGAGGGGAGAGGTTAAGAAGAAGAGCCCTTTAGCTGGTGTGGGAAACAAACCCATGTTATTGGCATCATTCTGTATCACAAACCAGCAGCATTTCAGCCGACTGAGCTAACCAATATCCTGCCTTCTGAGAACGAAATTCCTGTCTTTACTGAGGTGGCAGACACCGTTGGGGAAAATTCCAGACACCGACTATCCATCTTCAGGGCAAAACTCCAGCCCAAAATGCTAGAGCTTCATCAATTGTATTTCTTAAAGCATCCACGTGGCTGATGGATTGATACATTGCTGTTTGTTACCGGATTGCAGTCGAACGCCAAAGTGTGGCACCCCTTATCACAATTAGCTCCTAGCTCTTCAAGAGTAATGTAATAATTTAACAAAGAGAATTTCACAGCTATATTAATTATTATTTTATTTGGAAGTTTAGCAGTGTTTGGGTGGGTAAGGAAAGATTTGCAATTCCAGTCAGATAAAAAGCTGGTGACTTTGTTATATAATGTTCTCTTGAAACTTAAAAGAGCTTTAATGTCTTTGCATTGAACAGTCATTCAAGCACTAACTTGAAGGTCTTTAAAGACTATGAAATATCAGTGTTGCAAGTTTCTGCTGTAGTCACTTCAGCTTAATTAGGCCAGTGTTTTCTCCAAAAGTCGTATTGGTTTTACTGTTACTAATATCGCTTGATATACAAGTTCTGAATAATTCTACTCAAAGTTAAATAATTGGCTTTGCAATCAAAAGTTTGTTGGAAGTGTGATTTTGGAAAGACTTCAGCCTTCCAATATTTCTAACTGTTCCAAAATTGAAGCTTAAATTGAACCACAAAATTTTAACTTGTGTCTTTGTGCCTGAAAGGACACAGTCAATTATCAGTTCACAAGGTACAACTTTTTTTTAAACTGGCATATTATCCAATTTTGACCTTCTGCAAGATTGAGTTGATCATAAACTACATCTCCCAAATCTAAACTACATCTCCCAAATCTGATATCTGATGCAGTTATCAGATATAAGAGCATTTTAGAGGTTGCATTTGATTTGAGGTAAGAGTCGTCCAAGATATTTATTTGGATAATAGGTACCTTCGCTCCTAACCCAGCCCCTTTGGAGCAGATGATTGCAAGGCAGCAAAAACAAAGAAATAATGCCCTACAATTAAGTTGAGCAGGCCAGTGGTGTTCCTTGCCTTACATCGACCTTTGGTTATTTTACTTACCTCTGACCTCTTCTCGCCTACCTGTAAGCATTGGAGCCTGTAAATAACCAGTCAGGTTTGTTCAAATTAGACTTTGAAGGCAATATTAGATAGCTTCTAAAGGGAGTGCTTTCCCCACATGTAGGAGACTTTAACCACTGTGATTAACTCCTCAAAATGCCAAATGCTTCCACAAACACTGAATCAGTTGGGCAATGAGATAGACAAGAGTGAAAAAGTCTATGATGACAGTGATCTTGCCATCACATCCTATATCCGCCACCAATTTTCAGCACAAAACATCTGTTCTATTGACTGCACCAAGACATCACTCAGTGCAGTTTATTCTCCTGAGGTGAGTGGTGCAAACACCATTTCACAACCACAATGACATCATAGCACAGAAACTATGGAAGCCATGAATCATATTCTTTCTATTTCCATTTGGTCCACAATTTCACAAGGGTTCTTAACGTTCTTCTCCTTTTTCATGTCATTTGTGCAACTCTGTTGTCACTCCTAGTACATTATATAAAAAAGACATTGCAAGTGTTGAAATTATTGAGCCACCAAATCTTTCCAGTCCAGTTAAATTCAGGACAGTTCATCATAAGTAACTGGGAGAAATGGAATATAATAAACAATGCAAAAAACAAGAAAACAGTGCCAGGGAATAATCTCACATCTTAACTTCAATCATGTAACATAAATCTACCTATAAGTAGGATACATTTGCTTTTAAATTTAGATACACCTGTGTTCTCAATAGCCAAAAACTGACAATGAAAACATGTCTTCTTCTGTCATTTGAATATCTCCACTCTGAGCTCCTTCAGAGTATGCCAGTGTTCTGCTCTTTCAGACTGCACTGGAGATACTCAATCAGCAGTTGGACAGGTTTCCAATGCAGCAATTCCCACAACACAGAAAACTGAGACCTTAATTTTCACCACGGTGATGAAGCTCTCCAGCATGGTAAAAATAGCAGATGAGCCCAGAAATTGCAAGTTCTGCTCCTAACTATGGGAATTCCCATTTTTTCAGGGCAAGAATTTGCACCTGCATTGGATTCTGGAGATGGGTTGTTCAATTAAATCGTCAGCTGCTTCTCCTGGTGGAAGTTCAGTAGCCTTGGAGTGAACAGTACACAACTACTAAGGGCAATGTGAACTTCACATATTTCTTTGAATAGCCAGCGTACTCCTTTTGATCTGATGCTGGGACTCCTTTAGAAGAGATAAGGTGCTCTTTGGGATTGTTAAGAGTAGGCTCAAGTCTCTCTAAAAAGGTGCATAAATGCAATGCTGTCAAATATGTTGGCAGTATCAACACACCTGTCAAAATGAACTGTCCAAAGAACCTGCCTGCAAATGTTAAGAGTTATATATGAACTAGAAATTCAAGGGTGACACTACATTTTTGACAAAGCAGGTGCTAGAGTTCTAAACAAGGTGAGCAGGAAGCATATACTCCATACGAGCCAGAAATGTACCATCCGCCCTGTTAAAATAACCAAAACATAGGGTCTCCACCAGCCTGATCTAACTGTGCTTCCCACAGGCATAATTCTTGGCTGCTCCAACTGGGCGGCTTGCCTGCTAGATTTTCCCAGGGGAATGGAAGCTTGATTTGCCCCAATCTAAGGTTAGTTTTGGACATACATATGGGGTGGGGTGGGGTGGGGGGGGGGGGGGGGGGGGAGGGGGAAGAGTGGTAGCTGCTGCATCCAGTGATTGTTTTGTTTTCCACTGCTATTAAGACTAAAAGTTCAAACTGTAAGGATCAAACAAGCATTCTTGACTACATAGGTGATGAGCAGTACACCCCACTTGAGCTCAATAATGCACCTTCTATTGAAGTAACTCTGTGTGCAACACAGTATAGTGAACATATAGTTATGACAGAGTAACTCTGTGTACAACGCAGTATAGTGAACAAATAGTTATGATAGAGTAACTCTGTGTGCAACGCAGTATAGTGAACAAATAGTTATGACAGAGTTCAGTCTGGTGTCAGATGCTGAGGTAATTTGGAAGACCCAAGTTCAAACAGAAAACTTCATTTTCTTATCTTCCTAAGAATAATCCTAAGTAACAGTGACAGGGATAATGCCAAGCAAGAAGCAATCTTCCAATAATAAGACTGAGAAAGAGAACAGTATTGTAATCTCTGCTGAATGGAACCATTCACTCCAACCAATAAACAATGTCTATTTTGACAAAGATTTACTAACACACTGAGATTAAAACTCTGCTCACACAGACTTAGGTTGTTGTGCCCCACAATCTCATGGAAGCTTCCACTGAGAGGGCTGACCAATGTCCAGAGAATCAGGATATGGTCAACAAGAAATTGCCTGGTTCAGTGATGGAGGATGCAACAAAAAAAAGAGATCGCCTGTTTCCATGAAGGAAATCCAAGAGATTAAAGTTCTCCGGACCTTACACTCAGGAACAGAATCAAAGTTCAACAATCTTCAACCAGAGACACCCCATCATGAAATGGCATAGAGGCCTGGTGTGAGAACAGAGTCAAGAGTGTGTTGCTGGAAAAGCACAGCAGGTCAGGCAGCACCCAAACAGCAGGAGAATTGACGTTTCAGGCATAAGCCCTTCAGATCACTTTCTCCTGGTGTGTGAACAGCATTGGATTATGAAGGAATAAGATGTACCATCTGGGTCGTCCTCATAGTCGTGGTAGCAACACCTATTACATCAGCATAACTTGTACTTAGTTGCTAACATTCAATAACCTCCATCTTCTTTAAGATAACCAGCGTCATGGACAAAAGATGAATAGGTGTTAATTTAAATTATGATTACTTACCTCTCTTAAACCTGAGACATTGAGGTATTGTTTGAGTAACTACTTTCTTCTTTTGCTCTCACCCTTTACAGAGGTAAGCTGAAGGGTATTCCCCAGACTCTGGCTTTTGGATTCCAAGTTTTGCAATAAACCCACAGCAAAATCCATTAAGATGAAATCAAAGATCCAAAATGTAGAGAAGTTGCTTTGCTACTTCATCCAAAGATGCACAAACACTCAGGAAATTAAAGAAAACACTATAGAAGAGGAGATCACTTGTAATTTGCAACCTTTGTTAAACCTAGAGGTATTAAAATGGATTCATATAAATTCCAACTTTCTAGAGGTCAGTCCCTAATAATAGTGAGTTAGGCTGTTTTTTTTTCCTCCTTGCAGACAAAATATAGGCTTCTTTCAAGTCAGGGACTTAGATAGATTGAAGGTTCTAGCCAGGATATCAACTCAGTCTGGAGGTCAAATAGCAACTAATTTAGAATCCCAGAGTTGTAGTTATTTTAATCAACCCTTTTAAGACATGCTATGACAGACATATGGGACTGGTGGGAGATGAACGAGAAACTCTAGCCTAGTGATATGTTGACACTATCACTACATCACAACAGGCCCTCCCAGAATTATATAGTTAAGTAATTCAACAAGCTTGGATTTCAGTCATGTGACAAGGACAGGCATTTCAATTAACCTTAGTGAGTTCATCGATGTGAAGCTGGAAAAGCACAGCAGGTCAGGCAGCATCTGGGGAGCTGGAAAGTCAACGCTTTGGGCAAGTCCTGATGAAGGGTTTCGGCCCGAAGCATTGACTCTCCTGTTCCTCTGATGTTGTCTGTCCTGCTGTGCTTTTCCCACTTCACATCGACTGACTCTGGCTTTCAGCATCTGCAGTCCTTACTGTCTCCTAACCTTAGTGGCTTAATTGGATGTCACTAAACTTTCCCACCCCCCAGAGTTTCCAGTGAGGAGCTAACTGTAAAACCGGTAGTGCCCATCGATCATCCAGTGCTGACTGGAAGAAGATGGCTCATTTCCAAGCCCCTTGTGTCTGCTTTAGTTGGAATGTCTATTCAATGCAGGGGGTTCAATGCTCTGAAAATACTACCATGCAATCAACCTCTTACATTTTTTTGAGTCTAGGAAAACTGTCCGTTTTTTAAGAGAAAAAGCATTTAAATACAAAATGATCGAGTGAATGCAGTGTTTTTCCTTTTGGGATTTCTCCTCATGCCCTCTGGCAATGACACTAGCATTTTGGACTGGTTTATCTCAACCACACTAGACCAAGTGAACCTATAGGTTCCTAAACTAAAAGAGAGTAGTGGCAGCAAATTTACCATACGGTCAGCCATTCTGCAGAGGTTTTGATAAAATGTAGTGTTACGTGGTGAGGAATGCCCATACCACTCCTATTACAATTCTGATTTGCCAATTGCATCCTTAATCCCCTTGCTAATTATTGTTGCCATCGTCTTTGATACCAACATTTCTCGTCCCCTCCTGAAAACCTGTTGACAATTGGCAGCACCCTGCAGCTGCCCCTGCACCTTACTTTCCCCATTCTGATTGTCACTGGTCCATATCTCCCATCAGTTTCATTACAAGTCTTTTCCACTTGAAGGCTGCTGTCAGCCAATCCATTTAGATCCAGGATTAGTTTTTGGGCATGAATAACTTTTATCCCAATGTGTATGACCTCTGTAGATACCACTGAACTTAATTCATACTTGCATATTTACTCAAAGAATGATTGTTCAGCAATTCTGGTGAACCAGTGCATTCTATATTTATGTTTTGTTTCCTGTTTGATATCTTGATTGATCTGATAAAAGTGCTTAATTTAGTCAGTCTCTTTAATATTAATGTAAAAGTTTCTAACTTGTGTTAAGTAAACACAGAGTAATTTCATTCCACACGACAGACTGTTATTCCAGAGAAAAATGATTAATTTATAATGAGATTATTAGTGTTGGAGCAGAGAAGATTGAGAAATGTTCCCCTTGCTAACTCCCAGTTACTGTCTGTCTGAACACGTTTTCTTCAAATTAACATACTTAGACAGTAAAGTGCTTTTTCATTCCCCATTTACCATTGGCTTGAATGTGAAGTTCACTGTTGGTTCAGCTGGGTCAAAGTTTAGAAATGTGGGAGCCATTTTTGTTGGACTGGAATCCTGCCAAGAAATATGTATATTCATGGTTCGAGGAAAACAGAGGTCACTTAAAGAATGTGAGAAAAATGGAAAACAGACCAAACTGAGAGAAATGAAACAACTGGATTTCATAAAATCTGATTTGGCATTAGGTCTTCGCTGAGAAATGTTAAGGGCTGTTCCTGGGGAGAAGAACAGTGCAGCATCTTGAGCCTCACAGTGTGCCAATCACTAAATAACTGGAAACATAGAACTGAGCAGTCAAAACCCAAGCATGCTCCTGTGGGAACGAGAGGAAAGTCACTGACAGTGTTGTTCTTCATAATTATCCCTTATCCCTTTCGGCAGTTGATATAACAGGATTTTAACAGGCATTTGTCTGGGACCAAGGAAAGAAATGAAATGCATAAAGAAACGTAAGTAAGTAGGAGAGAAAACAATGGAGGATCTCACGCTACAAAATATTGAAGTGATCACAGTCACATATTGAACTAGATTGCATATTTGTGGATAATTAATACTTCTGGATTAAAGTCAACCTCATAATATTAGCCATGCTAAATAAATTCCTCCAAGTATCAACTGATTAGAGTTTTTCATCAGTAAATAAGATGTGCTACTTTAAAATGCTAATGACTGCACAACGACAATGTACCAACAACAATAATAATAATAATACCTATAGCCAGCACAGGTTGAATGCACAAGACTTTAAATAAATCAAAATCCATCTTTTTTAGAATTAACTGAGCCCAATTTCTTTAACGATGCTTTTTTGATTTGTCAAAGTGATCAGATTTCTAGGTTATCATCATTCAGTTCTTCTAAAAGATATGATGTTACCGTGATCTCTGTGTTGGAATGTTGTTCAGAAACTCCTTCATCTTAAGTTCAAAAGCTTTATGAGTGGAGAAACTATATCCATATAAGGTCTCTCAATTTAGCTATCGTCTTCAAGTACATACCAACCAGCACGGACCAGATTTAATCAAAATGGTAATATGAAATATCTAGCTGTGGGACGAAACTGTTATTTTTCTTTGGATGCTGGGCATTTGAAACAAACACAGAATGCTCAAAAAACGCAGCAGATTATGTGTGGAGAGAGAAACCAAATGAATATTTCGATTCTGGTGAGTTTTAGCAAATACTTGTCCTCTAGCTCCTCCTCTGCCTCTGTCAAAAGTATAAAAAATAACTTAATTCCAACACTTTTCAGTTTTGAAGAAGTCATATTCGTCTCGAAACATCAGCTCTGTTTCTCCCGCCAGTGATGGTGCCAGATCTGCACCAACATTCCGATTGTTTGTTCGTTCTTTCAATATTCGCATGTCAGAATGGTGCACTTCTATCACTACAATTGTCATATTGTAGTGCAAGCCCATTCCTCCCAAGAGGCCAGGAAAATTAGCAATAAGTCAAATACAAATAACACATCATCAAATATTCTTAAAATTCAACAGGAAAAGTAGTTTGGTTTTCTAACTGTAAAAGTATGAGAAAGGTTAGGCAAAGTCCAGTAAATACGGCAAATGCGACCATAGGCAAACAATTAAATAAATTATGCATCAGCTTTCCTTTGGTAATGTGGGTCAAGTTAATCTTGGTATATACAGTGAAATCATAATGAGCCAAGTTTGATAAACCTGAAACTCTCTAGTTCTAGGTAATTGCCAACTGTTCTATGGCAAATAGGAAATCCAACAATCCAAATACCAGTGATAAGATACATTTTTGGACTGGTGATAACAAATTAGCTGAACTCTACACACTCATCCTAGGACCATGCCAACTAATGTGTTAGGCTGTTGTACAGTGTGAAGTTATAGGCCAGTCTGGAGCAATGTCTGAAAAATGGTATGCCAAAATCTTGAATGGGTATGCATCAAAAGTCATTTTTAACTAGAGTAAAATTGAAATATTTTACCATCATTGTCTAAATCAGTCTTTAATGTTTAAGGACAAAATGTGTAATGCTGGAAAGCAAAGCAAGGAATATGTCACAGCTCTGATCTGTGCCAATACGGATGGCTTCAAGAAGCTGCCACTTCCTATGATGGAAAAGTTCAAGAAATCACATTGTTGTGAGAATTTCAAGGAAGTACCCATGCAGTATGAGGCTAATAAACTGACCTGGATGACCTCCAGCATATTTGAGGTACAGATGGAATGTGAACAATACCAAGGACCACCCTGCTGATGATGATGATCAGGAAGAATCCAATGAATGGCTGCCCTCTCCCTTGCTTGTTTCCCCAGTTGAATCCACCAAGGCCACATGCACAGTCTGGGATTTCATACTGCAGTACAAAACCATAGAAAATCCTTGTCGAACTGTGCTGCCAATGTGCTGGACTTGACTGAAAACAGCAAGCTACATGGAGGAAGATTTTTGTGCTTTTCCAGTACTTCACTGAAAGTATTTAAAGTGCCTCTTTTTAGTACAATGCTAGGCCATTGTGAGGTTTAAGCAGATTTAAAAATAAAGACAATTTTCATATTTAATGTATCACTGTGTTTCTTTTGCCATTTTCTGCACTGAGCCTGTTAATATGCAAATGAGGTTACATAGGAGCTTCTTTAGTCATGTTGAAGCACAGCTTAACATACATTTGTGGGTGGACTCTGCGATTCAACTTATCACAATTTTACTGTCGATTCATGATAACCCTAGTCAGAAGAGTGCTAATCAATAAGTTCTTTCATTAATTTTATAAAAGTCCATTTACCAAGAAATTCAACTTATATTAAATAAATGATTCCTGATGATTGAATTAGTAATGGAATATTACCCAATATCCCCTTAGTGTAAGGGTTTAGGATATTCTCATACAATAGATACTTTGTCAAACTTCAGAACTAATATGTTAACTATTAGAAGCAAAGTGTAGTTATAATTCAAATGATTTGCCAAAAAAACATAAATATGAGCTGGGTTTTGATGGAAACTCATCTGTGAGCTTATGTTGTCCTAGGTATTTCTGAAACAGAGCTGACACAATTTAAGCTATTTTACCATTTAGTTATAACCAAATATGGCTAAATATGAAAGCAGCCCCCCAAAGGGAAATTTTTTTCCCATTTCATATTCTCTAGAATGGAACAAGTTTCCATGTCAATTAAACTGGATTAGAACATTTATTCCACTTCAATCAGGCTACTATGGAACACCTAATTTCAGATATTCTGAATTAGCATTCAGCTATTGTAGTTTTGGTTAAAATAAAACAGTGATCACATTTTAAATGTGGCACATTAGTTGCAAATCAGTTTGGAATGTCTTGAGCTAGTGAATGGAGATATATAAACGCAAATTCTATGTGCTTTCAACTACATTCTGATGGGTGTAAGTGCTATTTCTATTTTGGCCTAACCATAATCCTTACTCGAGATGACAACCAATGCTGACCATGTCAGTCATTTCTACGTTTCATAAATAAATAACAAAATAAAATGTACCATCTCCAACTACAGATAAAAATCCGTAGGTGAACACATCCACATGTGGTGGAGAGATTGGTTACAGATTGGGAACCTGGTTATCTCTGATGCTTGCTGTGGCTCTTTAATTTGGTCAAAACTTCAACCTCCATCTGGGTTTCCTTTTCCAGACATTGTCAATGAAAGATTCCTGTTGACAAGGTTCGGGATGGTGTCAGATTGTGAAGACTTATAAAAGAAAATAAGTAGAAGGTAGATGTGAGATAACTGTGCCCTGATTCTCCTTGGAAGTGATGTTGGAGTCAGTGAAACACAAAAGGGTGATACCATTTCCTCATAACAGGAGGAAGTGGTCAGTCGTCCAAACTGAACAGGTATGGCTGGAGGTTAAGGAGGTCCTGGTGGTGCTGGAAACCTGGACATAGCATCAGGAAAAGATTAATAACCTCATTGAGTCAAGGAATGTAGTGTTGTGTCATTTTCAGGTGTTATCCATCACTTTCAGGCCTGCACAACCTTCACTGGCCAACATAGCTTATAGTTCCTCTCATTCCTTCCCTCCCTCATCCTTCGCACATCTTTATCTTTACTCTCACACTCATCTTGTTGCTATCTCATAGCCATCCCTCACAATCACTTCCACATGTCTCCACATCTTATGTTCTGTACACATTTTCCCCTTCTGAAACTTAACTCTCACTGTGGAAGAGACTTCACAACAGTATTGAGAGGAAATGTACTTAGAATAAGAGTCTTTCCAATAGTGGAGAAGAATGCTTTGAAGATCAAAAAGGTTCACAGGCTTTAGGCACTACTGATAAAGAGATGGAGATGATCTCTCCATTGATTGAAATGCCATGATATGCATTACGTTATGGTTGAACTCTTTCCCCATGTCAATGTTATTTCAGCTTTTTCATCTGACACACGTTCTTTGAGGGCAATGGAGGAGATGCTGTGGGAGGAGGACAAAGAATCCTCTGAAGGGGATGGGCTTTGGGAAAATATCATCACATGACTGGGCAGCCCACCAGTATAAATAGATATACCTCAGTAACCCTGCAGCAGGGAAAACTAGATAGTCACATGGTGAAGTACGCATCACATGTCAGCAGGAGCTGGAGACAGGAGCCGCATTGGAAAAGACCCCATCTACATTTGCAAATGGCTTTAAATTTACCTCATCTCAGTGTAGATGCCAAACTTCAGAAGCTATCCATTAAAACAGGGAATTTTTGCATTTGTGCTTTTGTTAGCATTTTCAGTGCTGGTGAGATTTGGAAGAGTTGATCTCTTGTATGAGAGCCATAATATTTTGTCACTGAGTTGCAATGACAGCCACCTCCATAGAAAGAGTAATCATCTGGAGTGAAGAATGAGATATAGGTGCATCAGGCAACTGAGTACATCATAGCTCAGACCAATGACCACTCTGCCTGCCACTTTGGGCAGAATAGGGGAAAATCTCCCCTTGGTAATTTAATGCCTTATGGAAGTGTAGCCAGAAATGCACAGGGAATTGCCCCAGCTGTTATCCAGCACAGACATTTAGATGGGCCATGGAGAGAAGATAGAGAAAGGGCACATGGCAGTAGGACATCTTCAAGACACTCCCTTTTCTTTAATCCCTGGCCCTCACTGACCTAAAGAACCGTACTTTTACTACCTCCTTTGACGACTGGGTTCAAAAGGCACAAAATTAAGAGGATGTCCACCATGGACATCAGATCAGTCAGAGCAGGGTAACGAGCTGTCTGCCTTTAGTTCAGGAGTGGTTCCACATAGGAATAGGAGGAAGCAGATGAGACTCAATTATTGTCCAAGAAATTCACAACTTTGCTGGAGACCCTTGATAGAGTGTGTTGACCAGCATCATAGATCTGTCAACTTAATTCAGCCACACCTTCACAAACCCATGGTTTTACTATATGCTCACCTTTGTGATTTGTTTCCTTCATACTGTCTCTTCCTTTCATATCAAAGTAGGGTTCCTTCCAGACATTATCAGCTACGTGCCCAAATGGTACCATATATCTGAAATGCCCTTGATTCTCTGTGGAGTCATACAAACCTGAGACATTTGACTGCCAGAGAATCAGTGAATCACAGCAGGTCTCAGAATATTTTGTGCAGACATGTAGGTCATGTTCCATCGGTTTCAAACAGGAAGGGAAGATTGTTGAAGATTGCAGGCTGAAATGAAGGTATATCATTCTCATCACATAGAAGTGTATGGCTGTGGGGATCCAGCCATTGCAGCAGAGCCAACAGCTCTCTGTCTCTGACTGGCCTCAGTGTCAAAGGGAACATCAGTGTGGACTTTGATGACTCAAGCTGATAAACTAATGGACCACAGAGCGTGAGATTATCATTCTGGAGATGTTACCAGCAGATTTCTGGAAGGAGTCAGAAGTGAAAACACTCAGGGTTTTGGTCACTTTGACCATTGTCAGGAGAAAATTGAGTTGATGGGCAATGCTGATACACCAGCTAAAGGACATAGGAGCCAATGGGCGGCACGGTGGCACAGTGGTTAGCACTGCTGCCTCACAGTGCCACAGACCTGGGTTCAATTCCCGCCTCAGGCAACTCTCTGTGTAGAGTTTGCACGTTCTCCCCATGTCTGCAAAGGTTTCCTCTGGATGCTCCAGTTTCCTCCCGCAGTCCAAAGATGTGCAGGTTAGGTGAATTGGCCATGCTAAATTACCCGTAGTGTTAGGTGAAGGGATAAATGTAGGGGAATGGGTCTGGGTGGGTTGCTCTTCGGAGGGTCAGTGTGGACTTGTTGGGCTGAAGGGCCTGTTTCCACACTGTTAGTAATCTAAAAAAAAATTACTAGCAATGTGTGCCCACCTGACACATTGGGAGGAGGTTTCCTTCCAGGTGACCGGGAATGGCAGGCATGCTCTCTCATGAATGCTACCATGTTGGGGAGGCTGTTCTGTCTGTGTACCTTGGATTGGGGCATAAAAACAGAAACAACTGCAGATGCTGGAAATCAGAAACAAAAGCTGGCAGCATCTATGGAGAGAAATCAAAGTTAACATTTCAGGACCAGTGACCCTTCCTCAGAATTGAACATGTGGAGAGATTGGAAATTCAGCAGACAATTGAAAAAGACAAGTGTAGCAGGGGTGAATGCAGAACATGCCTTTTTTTATAGATCTTAAATCAATGGGCACACATCTAAAACACGTCCTATCTAACCTGTTCTACTTTTATTGTCTTCACCACTGACAAATGGTTGGAGCAGTATGTACCATCTAAATGGTGGACATACTAAACAGATCACATAGGCTCTTTCAACAACACCTTCTAAACTTCTGCACCTAGAAAGACAAGGCAGCAAATCCATAGAAAAAACAGACATTGGGTTAAGATCCTGGAACTCCCTTCCTGTCAGTACAAGAGATCTTGATCAATGGGCAGGAGAGTGGTAGATGGAGCTTCATTTGGATAAATTGTAGGTATTACATTTTGGGAAAGCAAATGAAGACAAGACTTATACACTTAAAAGTAGGGCCTTGAGCAGTTTTGTAGAACAGAGAGACCTAGGGGTTCAGGTGCATAATTCTTTGATATTTGCATCACATATTGATAAGGTGGTTAAGAAGGCATTTAGGAGTTGGGACATGATGTTAAGGATGTACAGGACATTGGTAAGGCCTCTTCTGGAGTACTGTGTTCAGTTCTGGTCACCCTGTTAATGGTCAATGGGCAGAAAATTGGCAGATGGAATTCAATCTGGTTAAGTATGCAGTATTGCATTTTGGTACAAGAAACAAGGGTAGGGCTTATACAATTAATGGTAGGGCCTTGGGTAGTGTTGTGCAATAGAGAAACCCAGGGGTGCAAGTACATAATCCTTTAAAGTTTGCATCACATATATACAGGATGGTTAAAAAGGCATTTGGTATGGTTGCCTTCATTGCTCAGTCCATTAAGTTGGGACGTTACGTTAAATTGTAGAGGGCATTGGTGCAGCCTATTGTGGAATACTGTGTCCAGTTCTGGTGACCCAGTTATAGGAAGGATGGTATCAAGCTGGAGAGGGTTCAGAAGAGATTTACCACAATGTTCCTGGGTATGGAAGTTTTGAGTTATAACCAGTCAGTCTAACCAGTCCACATCGACCATAATCCCCAACTAAACTAGTCCCAGCTGCCTGCACTTGGCCCATATCCCTCCAAACATTTCTTATTCATGTACTTACCCAAATGTCTTTTAAATGTTGCAACTGTACCTGCAGCCATCACTTCCTCTAGAAGTTCATTCCACACACAAACCACTCTGTGTAAATCTTTCTCCTCTCACCTAAAAAGTCTGCCCCCTTCATGAAATCCCCCACTCTAGGGAAAAAATACCTGCCATTCACCTTTATCTATATGCCTCATTATTTTGTTAATCTCTAGAAGGTCACTCCTCAACCTCATACACTCCATTGAAAAAAGTCCCAGCCTATCCAACCTTCCTTTATAACTCAAAACTTCCATGCCCAGGAACATTGTGGTAAATCTCTTCTGAACCCTCTTCAGCTTGATAATATCCTTCCTATAACTGGGCGACCAGAACTGGACACAATATTCTACAAGACGCCTCACCAATGTCCTCTACAACCTCAACATAACATCCCAACTCCTATACTTAAAAGACTGAGCAATGAAAGCAAGCACACCAAATGCCTTTTTAACCACCTAATCTATATGTGACACAGACTTTAAAGAATTATGTACTTGCACCCCTAGCTTCCTCTGTTTTAGTTTCCATGCTGTATGACTCTATGACTATAACACTGTGGGTCCATCTTTGCCACGTGGCTTGCAACAACTCAAGAGGCAGTTCACCACAACTTTCTCAATTAGCCAGCAATGCTCACATCCTATGAATGAATACAGAATAGCTATGCTGTTGTCAGACACAATTGGATCTGCTTAGTTTATGAAGGCTTAATCAGTCAAACGTTTTGCATTTACCTGGCAATAGTTCATGAGGTGCCCTGAAAGGTAATGCAAGTTGAAAAGGGAAATGATTTTAGGAACATTACCTTGCTGTGAGACACTCAGTAAATCCCCTCCTTGTATATTTTAATTCTCACCAGCCCCAGAATCTCCATTACTTGGGTTTAATTCAAACCACAGCACCTGCAGCCCTACAAAGGATATTATTTTAACCCAATGAACTATTCAAATCCCAGATTATATATAATATTAAATGTGTTTTAATGTTTGCTTTGATTTTCTTAGCAACAAAGCAACTTTAGTTCATTCTCATGTGTCATTTTGGGTCAGTTATAACCATTAACTCATCTCCAAGTCAGAAAATTACAGACTTAAGTTAGGACATAAGTGAAAAATGAAGTCTAATACTCAATTACAGAGAACGTGTAGTTGCATTGTTAATTTAATAATCCAGATGTACAGGCTCACGTTCTGGGGACATAGGTTTGAATCCCATCATGGTAGTTGGTGACATCTGAATTCAATAAAAACCAATTTTAATGAAATAAAAATTAAAAGCCTTCTGTTGATGACAACATAAGCATTGACGATTGTTGTAAAAATATATCTGGTTCACAATTGTCCTTCCTTTCGGGGAGGAAATCTGCCATCCTTACTAGCCTCGCCTACCTGTAACTTCATACCCAGAGCCCTCATAAACCTCCTCAGAAATGGCCTAGAAAGCTATCAGTTCAAGGGCAACTAGGGATTGACAGCAAAAGGCCAGCATTGTCAGTAACACCCACATTCCATCCATAAGTAAAACTGCTTTGTTGGAAATATTTTCCTTCACTGAAACATTAAACCAACATTCCAGTTGCTTGTTCAGGTGGACATTGTGATTCACCATCTAATTCACAATTTGAAAGAGAGGGAGCTCTTCTCTATGCTGGTAAACATACCTGCATTGGTCAAAATCACTAAACAAAACTAAGATTACAGCTCAGTAATGGAGAGTTGTAATGGTGTGGTGGTATTGGCCCTATCTCTGGGCCAGATTTGGATTCAAGTCCCAGCTGCTTCAAAGGTGTATTGCAATATGTCTGCAGCTTAATGGTGTGTATGGGTTCTTGCTGGATACAAGTCAACTTGCATTTGCTGACATAACAGTAAACACCAAAATTCAAAGTAATATTTCTGATGAGATACTCGCAAGAATGTGAATGCTACCTATGATCATATTGAATGGTGGTGCAGACTCGAAGGGCAGAATGGCCTACTCCTGCACCTATTGTCTATTGTCTATTGTATGGTTTTCATCTGTTTTAAACTTTACATTATTCAATTTTCTTTAGCAAAGAAAAGCTGCTTTTCCCTTTTGTGGGAAGGCGTTTCCTCTACTGAGAGTCATCTAGCTAATAATCCAGCTAAGACCAGCTCTTTATTGGCCTAAAACTTCTGGTATCTGGATCAGAGATTGGAGGTAAAACTGAAGATACATCTCAAGAACCTGTCCAGCCTTAGCCTGCGGGCCTACAAGACAACTGCTCAGGAACTTTACACTTTCAATGGGCAATCTATCTGTTCCCTGTAACCTTTCATAAATGCCTCTGACTCACAGACCAGATTCTTGCAGCCTGTGAAATTTTCACAACCCCACTGTTCAAGTTAACTAGCCATAAGTATTCACACATTCATTGTCTCCCACATTACCTTATATTTCTTGAATCACTTCTCTTTTTGCTTTATGGTGTTATAATGTTCATTGGTTAAACATTACTCTCCTTCTAATTGCTTCAGAATTTCTTTTTCTTTCTTCCGTGATTCACTTTTCTTCTCCGAATCCGATTTCTTCACTCTGTTCCTTTATATAAACTGCTCACCTCGGCCATCCTTCCATTCTGATGAAGAAGTCTGCCTTTTTTTTATGCCATTTGATCAACATCTCCTTTTCCCTACAAATGACATCTGACTTGTTGAGCATTTCCAGCATTTGAAGTGTTCTGTTTTTCTTAAAAACGTTTCTTTAATCAAATGAAATTAATGCAAGTCAGACACATTCGAACAGAATCCACATTTGATGAAATGTTATGTTTACAATTAATTGTGACACTACAGGTCATTTGTACTACAGCTTAAAGTTCAGTGGGAAGAACACATTTTCAGGAGACTAACTGTGCAGACTCTGAAAAGGATATTGTTTTGATCTGGGAATTCCTGCTGTCAGGAGAATTTTTGATGGGGACATGGCCTGACTGAAATGCATCAGATGTCCAACATCTCTGAAACCTGAGAGACCAAGTAGTGAAAACTAAGTTTTGGATCTCTGAGTACTTCAGACAATACGGAATGCCAGTGCCTTCACTGTGCAGGTCAAGTTGTGGCCACACAGCGGATTATTGGATCTTGTATGTTACAAAGCCTTTTAAAGCAGTTAATGCATAGAAACTTTACAATCTGCTTGAATTACCTGTTTCTGTATTCAATGCATAAATCTCCGTGAATGACTCGGTCCATCTGGGAATAGAAACCACCTGTTCTGTACTCACGACTACTGTTGGAGTGTCAAGAGAGGGAACAGAAGCCAAGGGCGTTTCACAGTGATACTTTAATCCCTACAATTGACTAAGAGAGTAACAGAGAGAATCCAGCGCTGATTCCCGGATCTAAAAGAGTACACATTTTTACCCAGCTTTTTTGTTGTAAAACACCTTAAGCACTTGGTGTGCGAATTAATTGACAAATTTGACACCAAGCCATGTAAAGAAATATTTGGACAGATGACCAAAAGCTTGCAGAATAAGGTCATAAAGGTTGGGGAGCATGCTAAAAGAGGAAAGATCTGCAAAAAGGTAGGGAAGATCAAGGCAGATGTTCAAACTGAGGCAGCTGAATGAGTAATGGACCAGACATTGTAGATGCACACCGGGCCACAATTTTGTCGGTTTGGGAGAAATTGTGGAAAGAGAAGTAAGATCACAAATGTGTTTGAAAACAAGGATGGGAATATTTCAATTAAGAAATTGCTAATCTAGGTTCCAAAGAGAGCAGAGAGATGATGCATCAATAGAACTTGGTGTAGGATTTGGGCAGTTGAGTTTTGCATGTGATCAGGTTTACAGAACAGTGTAGGTGACAGACATGTGTGAGAGAATTGGAATGCACAAGTTTGGAGGTAATAAAGACAAGGTTAAGGGTTTCATCAGCTGAAGGGCTGAGGCAAGGGTGGAGCAGGGAGGCATTATCTCCTGGTCTTGGTGAAGATGAGGCTATAAAGGCCAAAGGTTCAGCTCATGGTCAAACATGATACCAAAGAGAGTTTGTGAATTCAAGAAGTGACAGTGCCAAAGTGGAAAGAAATGTCACTGCAGGTGATTATCTAAACACACAAACACAGGTAAATTCTATCTACCCATTTATCATTGTGTTGTTGAGCGGCAGTACCAAGAATATCCTGATAACTCAAATCAAAAGAGTTGACAATCTTGTCATATACATGGACCAGAATTTGAAGGGTTGTCCTTGTCATTCCTGAAGAAGGGCTTATGCCCGAAACATTGATTCTCCTGCTCCTTGGATGCTGCCCGACCTGCTGCGCTTTTCCAGCAACACATTTTTCAGCTCTGATCTCCAGCATCTGCAGTCCTCACTTTCTCCCAGGATTTGAAGGGGACAGGATTTAACCAACATTTCAACACTCCTCTTTGATGAAACCTGACACAGGGAGAATGGATTTAAAGCAATAACAAGAACGCTTCAGCATTGTTCCAGTCACTTCATTCCCAAAGTTAGTTGGTAGGTTTCTCAATGATAGGTTACAAGGAAGAGAAGCAACAAAAGGCAGAGAGAGGGGGATGGAAGCAAATGCAATAAGGAACTGATAGGAGGAGAAAAGTTCCTGCAAAAATACTGAGCTAACATGTTTGCTACCAAAACTGCAATCAGCTGTCTATGGCATCTGCAGTCCTTAGTCTTCAGCAGTCTAGTCTATTTGCAGAAAATTACTGCTGTCCAGGGACTAGATTAGATTACTTACAGTGTGGAAACAGGCCCTTCGGCCCAACAAATCCACACTGACCCTCCGAAGAGCAACCCACCCAGACCCATTCACCCCACACTGCGAGCAATTTAGCATGGCCAGTTCACCTGACCTGCACATCTTTGGACTGTGGGAGGAAACCGGAGCACCCAAAGGAAACCCATGCAGACACAGGGAGAATGTGCAAACTCCACACAGCCTGAGGTGGGAATTGAACCCTAGTCTCTGGCACTGTGAGGCAGCAGTGCTAACTACTGTGCCGCCATGCTTCCCATTGGCTCTGATGTCCTTTAGCTGGTGTATCAGCATTGCCCATCAACTCAACTTGCCAATTTTCTCCTGACAATTCTTGACAATGCCCAGATGATCCATATTTTATTGGTGGAGACTCCAGGAAAATCGTATGCAATATAATCTGGATTCTCCAAAATCTCTTGGCAACATTTTTTAAAAAGCTTTTTTTTAAATTTAATCCTGAAATATTGATCTGACTAATGCAAGTCTTTTCAACTTAAAAGACTATCCTGAAAATTATTTCATTTTATTATAATTACATATATTCTGGATGGGTACAAATACCATGTGATGTAGCGTGAAGTGATGCAGTTCAGGAAGATGCCAGGGTCTGAAATCTGTACAGTTAGCCAATCTAAGGCAGATTCGAGGTGGGGTGCTATAATTGGCTCCCTACCCCTTTGTTGACACTGGAAGAATTGGCCAGTTTCCAAGCCTGATGGCTGCTGACTTCCTGCTAGAAAGCATGCAGACATGGATCTAGAGAAAAGGATCAGGCAAAAAGGTATTGCCTCCCACAGTCGAATAGCTAGTCAGTCGTCCTCATTTAGATTGGTAATTGAATAATACCGACTGATGAAATACTGGAGAGGAGCCTTCAGATCCTCTACCAAAGCTCCAACAAGAATTGCTGCTTATTTTCTTATTCTTACCTCTTTCCCTTTCTCATCAGAGAGTAGAGTTTATGCAGATCAGTTGAAATTTATACTGAAGTGAATGATCTCAGTTTCAGCACTTACAAGAGAAACATGATATATATCCATATAAAAAAATTGTTTTAAGATCGTCTGAAGACAGCTTTTGTTGTGACTGGAGCAGCATCAGATATTTTAAAACATGAACGTTCTCCAGGTTAATGCATTTTGCATGCTTTTTGAGGGTGATGTCTGATAGGCAGGGTTGCACTCTCATATTTCTGGGAGGCCAACCTCATGTGATTCAACAGAAAGGAAAACACGAAGCTGTGCCAAATGACTCCCTGTGGTACAGAGGGAATATGATGTGCTGCCTGTGGCATGTTTCACCAAGATTTGTGGTTTCAGCTTCAACTTTTCCTTCCTAACTTTGATATCAAAAGCTGTTAAAAGCAAATGGCATTCTTTATCTTTAAGTCACAATCAGACCATTAGATATAAAACCTCCATCTATAAATGAACTTCTTTTCTGCTCTCGTTTACTGTGTCTGTAAAGTTTCGAGTGGTGCAACTGCAATGAGAGCAGCCTGAGCAAAGGCTGTGCTTGTAATAAGTCCCAGGGTTCTCAGTTTAATGGTTGCAACACATCATTAAAACTATATTTAGTAGGCCGTGGGTGTAAAAGCTATAATACTGTATTGAGTTTGATAGAGCTGTGTAGATTACCTGCGTCTGCATCAGGGATAAGAAGTGCTAAGATGATCTGATGTTGAAAATCTGATAATTGAACACAGTTTTTGTGTGTAATTCAGTAGTACATCAGCCATTGTTCAAAGTTTGTGAAAACTATGCTGCTCCCATCCTGTTTAGTTGGAAAAATAGTGCTTCCAGTTGGCAACACACAATAGCTGGCTAATCACTGATCACCAGGGACAGAGCAGATTTTTTACTCGTTAGGTCGTCTATAAATTATGTCATCCATCTTACGATGCAAGAAGCAACTTTTTAGTGATTTGTACAGATTTCAAGTTTTTGACTTCAACTTCTTCCCTCCCTCTCTGTTATCTCACCATGGTGTCACAGTATGTGAGCTATGTTGCTAAAAGGCTTTGAGGAAATGAGAGCCTTCAAGATATCAGCTTCCTTGTTTCCAAAGTTAACCAGAACTATATGGGAATTTGTCTTATTTCCTAGCCAATATCCTTCACTTACTACCATCTACTGAACTCATCAGGTTGATTTTTATTCCTCTCAAGAGGATGTTGAGGCTCAGTGGTTAGCACAGTTGCCTCACAGCACCAGAGTCCCAGGTTCGATTCCAGCCTCAGGCGACTGTCTGTGTGGAGTTTGCACATTCTCCTCGTGTCTGCGTGGGTTTCCTTCAGGTGCTCTGGTTTCCTCCCACAGTCCAAAGAAGTGCAGGTCAGGTGATTTGGCCATGCTAAATTGCCCCATAGTGTTAGGTGCAACAGTCAGAGGGAAATGGGTCTGGATGGGTTACTCTTCAGAGGGTTGGTGTGGACTGGTTGGGCCGAAGGGCCTGTTTCCACACTGTAGGGAATCTAATCTACTCATTACAAAACATGACCTATTTTAATTTCATTGATTTGAATGACAATCAGGAGCAAGCCTCACTCTCTTCCTCCTCTACCACCAGCCCTAATGCTACATTTTCCTCTGTATTTATCTCAGCAAATTTCAAAACAGCAGAGAGTTAAAATCTTCCACTTCAATTCGTTAGATAGTTATTTTTCGTGGACGTTGAATATTAATGGACCATTGTAAAAGGTGCCGAAAATGAACTATCCTACAATTCTCTCTCATTGAACATTCACACAGTAACAGCTTAAGTTTTGTATTGTACCATTAAGGTGGAAAAACATTTCTTCGATAGGAAATCCAAGCAACAGGCACCAACCCAAAAGTTTTCAGAAGTGCTGACTAACCCTTTAATTGAAGAGGTCAATGTTCTTAAAGCAAATGAGAAACCGAACAAGGGGGAAAAGTTTAGGAAATGTCATAATTATAGAACCGTGGAATACCAAAGTTCAGAAAGAGGCCATTTGACCCATCGTGACCGTACTGACTCTCGAAAGAGCTAGTTGACAGATAGTCCAATTCTCCAGCCTTACCTTGATAGCCCTCTAACTTCATCTTTTCTATGATATAATATATGGAGCATTAATACTTTAAATCTCATTAAATAACTTTAAAACCTAGGACTTTGATTTAAGGGAAATATAATTTAGAATTAATTTTAAAACAATCCACCAAAGTCGCTTCACCTGAAAGTCTTCAAATTCAGAATTTTACAAAGAGATTTCCGAATAGCATTATTGAGATTCTCATGCAGAAAATGCTATCTAAAGAGAAATAATCTGAGCATTGTGACCTATATTTTCCAGTTGACTAATTTCAATGAAAATTTCAAATAAGTCTGCAGATGAGATTTCTTAATAACAGGTCTTACACAAAGATTTAAATTCAAAACTCATTAAAAAAGAAGAGGATTTAACCACTGACTCTGCACCCCACTTACTCATCTATATGAAAGGATCATTGGAGATCTCTTTATAGAGATTACTTGTTCCCATTGTGGGCCAGCAAGCAGTTTTGATTCATCAATTATTGAACCTGTGTTTTTTTTTGCTGCAGTCAGAGTGATCCAGAAACATGATAGTAACATCCAGGAACTTGCAGTAATATCAAGAATAAGGACTATCATTCGTGGGAAATCAAATGTCTTGTGTTTATCACTTGCTAACTGGAGACTCTCTGCCTGGGTTTGACGGTCAGGTTGCAGTGTCTACATTGGATATTGCTTGGAGTAGTTGGTAACCAGCCTGCTGAAGGAAAGGAACTTGCCAGTTTTAGTCTCCTGTTTCTAGAAAAATCCTTGTTGTGAATCCTGTGTGAGACCTGATTGCCCCCTTGAAGAGAGTCCACAGGAAGCATTAACAGTTTTTCCTAGTGACAACTACCTATATTTGATTATGACATCTACATATTGCCAGAAATTCAAACCAGCAGCCATCTGAAAATTCCACACTTTACCCTCTTTGTCTTAACCAGAAGTGTTTATTTTCTAAAATGAATCTCTGCAGGGAGAAAGAAATATGTTTCTTCACGTGTTTGATTCTTTTCAACCCAAATGTATTCACTTCAAGTCCATTGACTGGTTAATTGTCTGGTGAGTGGGGGAAATCGAGACACACACGTGAATAGTGCCATTACTCTCCCACTGGATAATGAAGAATGATGCAACATCCTGCTCAAATGTTGACATGGAGGCTGACAATGGACTCCACCATGATCCATGCTTAGGAAATAGGGCTCCAGTGTGATATGTCAGTATTCCGACACTTCCTGTGACATGCTGCAATTTATCACAGAATCCCTACAGTGTGGAAGCTGGCCATTTGTTCCATCGTGTCCACACTGACCCTCCATCCTATCCTATCCCAGTAGCCTGGAATTTCCCACAGCCATTCCTATCCAACTACAGATCCCCGGACACTATGGGCATGGCCAATCCACCTAACCTACATAACTTTGAATTGTGGGAGAAAGCTAGAGCACCTGGAGGAAACCCACGCAGGTATAGAGAGAATGTGCAAGCTCCACACAGACATTTACCCTGAGGCTGGAATTGAAATAGTGTGTTTGTGTGTGTAAAGTATTCTACGTCTTATTTTAAAACTGCTTGTATTAATCAATTCTACATTTTGTGGAACTCTTTGATTTTTAATTCTAATTTTGTTGATGAAAGAAATCTGGTTGATGTTTTTGTTCTAAGTCCAACATAGAAAAATGTATATTTCGGCCATAAAAAAAAGCTTATTGTGACCTGAGGCAGGAATGTGACATATATTTGAAGGGGTGTTGCTGTGGCCGTACAAATCACCTGCTTGACGCCCAGGACAGCTTTGATGTGGGAGAAGAGGTTTGACAAACTCACCAGAGGTAAGGCATGGTAAGCAAACTGTGCTCCTGACTGTTGGGTGCAGTCTCTTCTTATGTATGGCACTGTTACACTTCTTGCATTCTTGGTACGAGAGGAGTTTAGGCAGTGCTCCCTCATTATTTTCTTCGCTGTCCGCTAGCCTGTTTATTTCAATGAACATTTATTTTTAATTTTGCATGTCTGCAGATTATCTTCTGTGGCCTACCTTGGGAGGGGGCTGTGAGGTACTTAGTAGATTTCCACATGTTTCTGCACATATGCAGCTTTGAAAGTTCAATGAGAATTTTCTGATGTTGGATTTTTACAAAGAAGAAAGCTGCGTAAGCGTGACTCTAACATGTAACCAGATTTTTAGTACAGAATTGGGAATTTGATACCCGGATCATTCCTCCACCCTGGTTTCAAGCCACGTCATCGTTAATGATTAGAATATAATGTTTACAGGTAAAGCTCATGATTTGGTTGGAGGTGAGTTTCACCACCCATGAGTGGTGCTGGCTGCCCCATGGTGGTGTCAGCTATCTCTGGGGCTGGGATAATTTTCAAAGGCAGACAGAAGACAAGTCTGGGTTCGCTCCTATGTGGACAAGGGGAACAAAGAAGAGCAGGGGGTCAACACCCTCATGGTTCAAACAAGTACTTAAATGCTCACTCATCATACTTCCTCTGTGCACATGATGTCAACTATTCTGCCACTGCTTGAACACCTCAGTTTGCCTATGTCTTTTTACTGAAGAGTTTAAATAAGCAGCCATGGTAAATATGGCCCTGTGCTGTGATCCTGACAATTGTGTGTTCATATGCCCTAGATTGATCGCCATTCCCATCCTACCTTTGTAAATTTTGTCACTTTCAAACCTGTTAAAAAGTTCACCAGTGAGATTAATATCAATTAATTGGAAGCTTTTAGCTTACTAGTAATATGTGCTCTCCCTTCTTCATTTGGAAATGGTAGCAAGGTGGCTCAGTGGTTAGCACTGCCGCTCACAGCGCCAGGCACCCGGTTTCAATTCCAGCCTCGGGGTGACTACCTGTGTGGAGCTTGCACATTCTCTCTGTACCTGCGTGGGTTTCCTCCGGATGCTCTAGCTTTCTCCCACAATTCAAAGTTAAGTAGATTGGGTGGATTGGCCATGCTGAAGTGCTAATAGTGTCCAGGGATCTATAGTTTGATAGGAATGGCTGTGGGAAATTCCAGGTTACTGGGATAGGATAAGAGGGAGGGTCAGTGTGAACATGATGAAACAAATGGCCGGCTTCCACACTGAAGGGATTTTGTGAAAAATTGCAGCATGTCACAGGAAGTGTTGGAATACTGACATATCACACTGGAGCCCTATTTCCTAAGCATGGATCATGGTGGAGTCCATTGTCAGCCTCCATGTCACCATTTGAGCAGGATGTTGCATCATTCTTCATTACTCAGTGGGAGAGTAATGGCACTATTCACATGTGTGTCTTGATTTCCCCCACTCACCAGACAATTAACCAGTCAATGGACTTGAGCTAAGTAAATTCGGTCTAGGACATTCGACCTCGGACCTTTGGGTGACCATCCTCCAAGGCAGACTTCGGCACAGGCAGTAGCGAATAGTAGCCGAGCACAGGCTGATAGTTAAGTTCGGTACCCATAGGGCGGGCCTGAACCGGGACCTTGGGTTCATGTCACATTACAGGTGACCACCATTGCACTATACATACACACACATCCAGACACCCCTAGACACACAGGCACTCCTATACACACACATACACACGGACACACATATACACAGGCACTCACACACACACCCTTACAGACATACACACTCCCACACCCACACATGCATCTTCTCAGACTTAAACCAGTCTACACTCACGCACACACATATACACTCTCTCTCACAGACACTCACAAAACCCCAGCCCAGACACACACACACTCCTACAGACACACATACTCCCACACTCTCACAGACTGAAGACACTCTACACTCACATACACACACACACACACATATATACTCTCTCTCACACTCACACCCCTCCAACCCAGACACACACACACGCACATATACATATACATTTGTGAGGTGAATTTATACTTGCAGAGTTACATTGTACTTTGTTCAATACTGCATGAATCCATGTAAAACTCTGTTACCTCACATTTTAGATTAGAATCAGTCTAAACATTATGGCACAGACAGGGAACACAGGGGGCTAACACCTTCAACATATTGTCAGGCTAACACCAATTGTTACAGTTAACCTGAGAATGCAACTTTTTAAAAAAAAGTTTTGTGATTTACACATGAAAGAAGTGAAACTATCATGGTATTCGCACAGATGAAAGACTCAACAGACAATCAAGGTATTTTTCAATATATAATTTCAGTTACATCACACTGTAAACTTTTGCTATAAATTCTGTGCCTTACAATCGAGCCCTCCACAACCACCTGATGAAGGAGTGTCGCTCCGAAAGCTAGTGCTTCCAATTAAACCTATTGGACTATAACCTAGTGTTGTGTGATTTTTAACTTTGTACACCCTAGTCCAACACAGGCATCTCCAAATCATAAATAAATTTGGGTTGTAAAGAATAAAAGCAACTCATCTTCAAGAGTTCTTGAGTGACATAGAAATCATAGATTCCCTACAGTGTAGAAACAGGCCATTTGGCCCAACAAGTCCACACCGACCCTCCAAAGATTAACCGACCCAGACCCATTCCCCTGTTACGTTACGTTTACCCTTTGACTAATGCACCTAACGTTTACACCCCTGAACACCAGGGATAATTTAGCATAGCCATTGCACCTAACCTGTGGGAGGAAACTGGAACACCCGGAGGAAACCAATGCAAATACAGAGAGAATGTGCAAATTCCAGACAGTCAATCACCTGAGGCTAGAATCGAACCCAGGTCCCTAGCGCTGTGATCTTTCAGGACTTACAACATCTTTTTTTTCCTGATCATCATTGAGGATTCAGATCCAGCACCCAACAGTAACGATATGTATGGTATCAATTGTCATGATAGCATCCTTCTTTTTGCTGGTTGCTCTTGTAACTTTTCAAAATGGCTGCACGAAATATATAAATAGTTCTCAAGATCAGCACAGGAACCTGGTGTAAATTGTGCTGAAATTTCTGTGCAAGCGTGGCCCAGAAATTGTGGGCAATTGTTATGACAATATTTTCATGCACTATTGACAAAACATGGCAACATGGATGAAATGTAGGTTTGGAAATACTTTGTGAAAAATAAAAGCAGCTCCTCCTTTAAAGTGCAACCACAGGAAATAAAATAACTGAGGGTGGTTGATTTCAAATAAACAGGATGCACGTTTTCTTGCCAATGTGAGCTCCATCTGTTCAATTCTCCCACTCACACAATTAAATACTAGATTGAGTTATTTTGTTTCATGTTACACTCTCTGATGATCAAATGTATCTCCTGATGTGCTATGCATTTGCAATTTGCTTCGTTTAGCATTAGATGTAGTCTAATAGGATATGAGCACTTTAAAGTTACCAAAAAATCCCATCTGCAAAATGATCTATGCAATGTTTTTTTTCTCTGCGAGAGCAAGATCTTGGCACAAATATTCCTCAATATAATCCGAACATTCAGAGGCTAATAAAACAACTGGTCTCCCAATGTCAGTGTCACAGTTGACGCCGCACAGATGTGAAACTTCAGCCTCACCAAAAACAATTAAAATAAATCAACAAAAGCGTCTGCTTGACAATATTTGGAATTTTTTAATTTTAAGTTCATTAAAAGCATCGTGCACTTCGGAAGAACTGGATGTAAATGTATTTATTTTTGAACGATGACCTGGATATTGTCAGGAGAGTTCCTTCAGTGAGGTTGGGGAGAATGTTGTACTGGAAGACTGGTATCCAGAAAATTTAAAATCCACAGTGTGCATCTTTTTTCCATTTCTAGTTCCTCGCCTGGAGGTCAGCTTGATTGATAGGTTTGGCTTACAGTCTGACGAGGAGGACTCAGGAGCATATTAGTGAACAGCGTCTCTCCTGTTTCAAGCCACAAGCAGTGCTGTAAAAGCATTTAGGTATTCATGGAACAAAAATAAAGTATTTAAGTTGCTGACAAAATCAAGACTAGAATCTAAAGGAGAGGACTTCTGCACTAAATGATAAGGTCCTGGGGTGTGTTGCTGAACAAAGGGAACTTGGAATGAAGTTTCATAGTTCCTTGGAAGTGGAGTCCCACGTAGACGGTGGTGAAGAAGGTGTTTGGTACACTTGTCTATATCGCTCAGTGCATTGAGTATAGGCGTTGGGAGGTCATGTGATGTTTGCACAGATCATTGGTTAGGCCACTTTTGGAATACGGCTTTCAATTTTGGTCTCCCTGCTATAGGAAAGATGTTGTTATACTTGAAAGGGTTCAGAAAAGATTTACAAGAATGTTGCCAAGATTGGAGGGTTTGAGTTATAGGGAGAGGCTGAATAGGCTGGGGCTGTTTTCCCTGGGACATTGGAGGCTGAGGGTGACCTTATAGAGATTTATAAAATCACGAGGGGCATGGATAGGGTGAATAGACAAGGTATTTTCTCTGGAGTGGGGAAGTCCAGAACTAGAGGGCATAGGTTTAGGGTGAGAGGGGAAATATATAATAGGGACTGAAGGGGCAATTTTTTCACGCAGAGGGTGGTGCACGTATGGAATGAGCTGCCAGAGGAAGTGGTGGAGGCTGGTATAATTGCAACATTTAAGAGGCATCTGGATGGGAATATGAATAGGAAGGGTTTGGAAGGATATGGGCCGGGTGCTGGCAAATGGAATTAATTTATTTAGAGTATTTGGTCAGCATGGACAAGTTAGACTGAATGATCTGTTTCCATGGTGTATATCTCTTGTCTCTATGTGTATGTGACAAGGACGTTATAAATATTGGCTTAGTTTTGGGTTCTGAGCTGAAGATCTGCAGACAGAAAAAAGGAATGACGTAGCCTTATAAGTTAGTCCAGACCTACTGCACTAAAGGAGTGGCTAAATGGGATTTGTTCTAAGTATACATTCCAGTAACATGATTTGAAGATGCTGGTGTTGAACTGGAATGTACAAAGTTAAAAATCACACAACACCAGGTTATAGTCCAACAGGTTGAGTTGGAAGCATTAGCTTTCAGAGTGCTGTTTGAATTATATCAAACTCACACCATCAGTCCAAGAGGGTAGTTGGACTAAGGGTCATAGCTGGATTTCTCAAGAGCAGGAGATCATTGTCTGTTTATCTGGTCATCAAGTTTCCCTCAGAGAACCCAGCTCCATTTATGATCAAAATTGGTTTCTATCTCTTCAACATTCAAGGTGTCTCAGACTACCATAAGTGATATTTTGCTAAAAAAAATTCTTTCAAGGGATTAGGAAACCCCTGACTCATCCAGCATTTGTTGACAATCCCTCATTGTCCATGGTGTTTGAACTGGTTTGAGTTTGATGACAGGATCTGTAAGTAATGGGAGCTAGCCACCTTGGGTGAATTTACAACTAGTTAGGGCTCCAGTTGAATATTTAGTGCTAGACATCGTTGAGGAATTCAGTTTGCTGAAAATTAACAAAGCTGTTGCTGTTCTGTAATTTTTTTTCACGTTTTCCCAAGCAGTTAAATCTTTGGCGATCCCCTCTAATTACAAGAGAGTCCCAAGCATACGAATCGGAATGCACTGAGAGCTAATCAGAATGAAATCCCACAGGTTGTTAGGCAGTGCTCCAGAGATTACCACTTGCAACTTTTCCAAAGTATGGTGTAAAATGATTTATCAGAATCGTTACCTAATATCTCTCTGGTAGCCATCTGTGACTCCTTGTTGTGTTTCCTTCTGATGAAATACTTGTGAGCAAAATGATTTTGCTTCTTGCAAAGAGAACACTACTTTCCTCATGTTGAAATGCTTTCTTTGCCTTTATGTGCTGACCTCTGCAGTTTTTACATCTTGCCCTTTCAGCCTGGAGTGTCTATCACCTTGATGCAAGACCTGGTGTGTTCTGCCATGAATATGCTTTCGCTAATAATTTTCCATGTGTTGATTGCTTTTCCGAGAGTAGGTTTCTCTTCTCTCAGTAGGTGTGCTGTTACGGCGATATGCCTAATATAATCTTATCTTTGATTATCTTGTCGCTGTACAAATTCATGGGATTCTGTGAGCCATGTATTGAACAAGACTTTTTTTTTTATTTTTGAGTCTCTAATATTGAACATTTGCCATTCATAAGTTACATTCACTTGTGTGCACTCGAGGTTTTCAAACATTCTGTCCATATTTTGCACTAGGGAGAGATTGAAGATGAAATATATTTTTAAACAGCTTCTTCTCAACACTGATAGTGTAACAACTCGTAACTGCACTGGTGTGTGCTAAATGAGTCTGTCACAAACTTGTCATTGTGCCATTGTGAGTATAAAAACGGACAGTTATGGTTAATGTTACCTTTAATTTTGACTATTTGGGAAGAAAATTTGTAGCCATTGTATTTTGCCCAACGTTTTCAGCCAAAGTCTGCTTGTTTGTTCCTTCTTCTCTTTCTTCACATGACTTTTAGCAGCTTTCAGCGATTCCAAACATTCCAGCTTTCCTTTTTTTTAGCAGCTATGCTTCTCTACAGTTCTTCAACACTCAATCTAAGCTCCACATTGATATCATGGAATTTGATCACATGACAACAGTATGACTTGTACTGTATCTTTATTAAATCGTAGGCAAATGGATACCTACAATGAGTGCCTCACCTTAGCGGTCACCTTATGACAGAAAGCCAAAAGACACGTTAGTGATTATTGCAATTTTATTCCAAATAATTATTGCCACAACACCTATTTGTCATCTTTCCCTCCCCAACCTCACCTGCTGCTGTCAACACCACCTCTCATGGCCATTGTTACCTCTGCAGGGCGATCTCTATCTCTGTTTTATCCATTCACTCTCCTCCTCTGGTTGCTCATCTCATCTTCTGGTCAGCATTTAGCCCTTCCAGATTCATCTCATATTCCTCCGCTGCTTTAACTAGTTACCTGAGAGCCACTAATGTCTCCATTCTGCTTCAGCAGCTAAATATGACATTATCTGGTGCTCACTGACAATGATACTAAAACCTTTATCAGGTATTATTCAGGTGCAGGAACTGCTTCCCAAATATTCTAAGTACCATAAATGGATGCACCCAAATTTTCAGGGGACCTTGTCCTGGCCACAATGGGTTTTGGGTGAGGGATAGTTGACAGTACCTCAACAAATGCTTTGGAGAAAGATGACATTGTAGGTGAAAAAAATATATTTTGAATTAATAATTTTGTTAGCCGTGCTTAGGCACATTTCTTTGAGAGTCGTTGTTTTTCTTTCATGGTACCTAATAACCCCAGCATTTTGTTAAGGCAATGAAGATAGCTTAATGGAGTGTCGAATGTAATATCTTCACACCATTAATTTCTTATTTACTTATATCTATGCAAACTTCATGATTCCTTTTCACTGCCAAATGCAACGCAGAAGATGATGTGACATGTTTACTGTGACATTGTCTGTAGGCATGTAGCTGATGAGTATCATAAAAGTGGGTGAAGGTCAATACGACTTTTAGGCTGGCCAAACTCATCCTTTATGATGCATTCCAATAATTTATCAATGAAACCCTTGAATAGATTGGTTGATAGTGAATAATCTCATCTCATGAGAACATTTGTAAACTCAACTTTGATGCTCGACCACAATGTAGTATTTGATGGCCAAGACCTTAGTTTCCATTACAGCCCAACCAGAAACTGCCCATGTCTATGGGCTGCGGTTACAGTTTGGGTTGAAGTCACTCAATCTCAGTAGGTTCTTTTATAAGTGCCCTTGAGTTTTTCAAACGTTTTGTCTGTGTTTTGCTCTATGGAGAGTTCTTGGATGAAATATATTTTGAAACAATTTCTTCTCATACTGATAGTAGTGTAACAACATGTTGCTGTGCAGATTCAGATTGCTGCTATCATGGCTGTGGATAGCAGTGCTCAAAATGGCTTGCAGGGTCTATCAGTGGCTCAGCATTCTGTCATCTAACAGGTTATTGGCATTGCTAAGCCACCATCCCAGAGGAGTGGTAGTGGGTCCATCAGCACAAACTTTCAATATGCACCTCGGATAATAATCTTTTGGCTTCCACTTTGCCACATCTCCAATTTGCTTGCTATTGTCTGTCCAAGTAGCTAACCAAGACTACTGCTGCCTACGCTGAGGTAATGTAATCCAGATTTAGCCTTTCTCATGTTATAGCTGCATGGGTTTGTCCTGCAAAGACACTTGCAATCTCCTTCACTTAAAGTCAGCAGCCCTCTGTTAGCTATGAAGTAGGCAACGGGATTGCACTAAGCAGAAGCATCAAACCATAAAGCTACACAGATGGTAAATACTAAGTAAATGCACGTGTTTTATTCATTGAATCTTTACAGAATATTGGACAGTTCATTTGTTAAATTTATTTAGAATGGCTATTTGCTGGCAGAGTTTTCTTCAGCATCCTGGCCAAGCGTATTTGTCAATGAGAGGGAAAGTATGGTTTAGATAGTTGCTGAATGGGAATTGGGGTTGTGTTTTTTGGTTCAGTAATTGGATGATCTTTTCCTGGAGATCCAGGATGGAAGAGGAATGCATCAATTGCCTTCTCCCTCCTTGTTTGGTGTATACTTGATGGAAAGGTTTTTGTCCTCGTGATAGCAAAGTTATGCAAGATACAGGAAACTTCAAACAGTGCAATGCTTCTCCAAGGACGGCATATCTTCTTCAGACTGACCCAAGCTTCTCAGGTATCTCTTAGTCACTGTCAAATTGCCAATTTTATGTGGGAGCATGAATCTTGTTACAAGCATAGAGCCCACATGTGCCTGGATTGCCACCAGAAAGGTGAATCAAATGGTCAGCTAATAGCACTGGTCCCTCAGCAATCAATGTCTGCTTTTACCTGGTTACTCAAATACTGATATTACATGATCTGGTGAAAAACAAAAGACACTATGATTGCCACTAGGATACGGGGCTACTACGAATTACATTCCAATTCCCTCACTTACAAAGCATCAGATATCACTCTGCTCCAGCACTAATGAGGGACTGCTGGAGATAAGTGGTGGAGCTGTCACCTGCTGTCAGATGGAAGAATTCTGACAGGAAGTAGTTCATGGCCAATCACCTTCACAGCCATTGGCTGTTTTGTCCTTGCCCTGTACTCAGGTTACAGATCCTCCTCTACCTGGTGTTTGATTGTAATGTGCATCTCCTTCATGAAAAGGAACCATTACATATAATGTGGGAGAAGAATTTCTCCCTGAGTACTTACTGATTCCTGTTGCGACCCTGGCTCCTCCTCCTCCCTCTTGGAGTAAATGTCTCCCCTCTCTATCTCTGCTCTAACTCTGCCCATAATGACCACATTCATTGTTGGGACCAAAAGGTTGGAGAACCTTTGAAGTGAGAATCAAGGACTTCACTCTGTGTTTCACCGCTCTCCTTAGTTAGGTTTTTATTGCTCATTTAAACACTTACAACTAAAAGGCATCTGGCACGGCCACAGTGAAATTTTGTGGCTGAAATGCAGAATGCCCCCAGGGTCAACCTTCCCATTTCACCGCCAATTGGGGCCCTTAAATGGCCAATTAATACAGAGATCTCAATCCATTGCTACTCGTTTGTAGGTGGATCTATCACAATGCTGCATGCAAGAACAACTGGTTTATTATCTCCTGGTTGGACGGTGGTGGGGTGGAGGAGCGGGGTTGTCAGGGTGTGTCCCTCAATGAAAGGTATTCAATGCCTGAACCAGAGACACTTGACATCAGGGAGGGGTGACCAGCTGATAACCACATCCCTGCCTTGCTATGGACCCTCCTCCCTCCCTTTCTGAATCCTCTCTTTTGTCTCTACATTTTTAATCTGTGACTGATGTTGTTCTTCAGTCCTGGCACTCGATTGTTTGCACACATGGCCTCTCCTGTGGCCATTTTGACTACCAGAGCTGCTTTCCTCCAATTAGCCTGTTCTTCACACCATACCTCATCTTAAACAGAGGCATCAGGGGTCTAGTTCCACCTCTCCCAATACTAGAACAAAAGATTTTCAACAAGGTTTTGTGCATCGTGACTCTCCGCTTAAATGATTTGTAAATTGATGCTTCATTTCTATACATGCTGTATATTAATAATGTCAAAGAAAAAGCACAAACTGGCAAAACAAAACTGTGCCGGTGTTGAGTCTGCGTGTCTGCAAGATCTATACTCAATACTAAATCATAGACCTTAACACACATTAAAAATTAGGTCAGACCCACTAACTCTACAGCAGACAGAGGTACATGCCATGAGCTTCATATCACTTGTTCCATTTTTTGTCCTGTGATTTATTACCATTGAATTTCATCCAAATCCAGCAAGACTGCGAAAAGTAATTGTACTAAATCATTAAGAAGTGTAGAGACAAATACATCAGGGACTAAAAGATCAGTGTGAAAACATAACGTGGGCCTTGATACAGGAGGCAACAAATTTCAAATGTTACTTCAGAACTGAGCAGGTATTAGGTATAAGGTACTTGGTGCTTTATGGCTGGCATGCAGTCCAGTGTTAGCAGGTATGTAATGACAGGTTTGGTACTCTTAAAACTTAAATTTTATTCCATCATAGCAAAAACAGAAGTCACAACATGAGAACTGGGCCAGCTTTATTCACAAAAGGGATGTCGATTATCTTAGACACTGGCACTTGTATTAATAACAGAGCATAAGCATGTAAAAATTGGGAGCAGGAGTAGGAAATTAAACCCTTAAGCCTCTTCTGCCATTTAATACAATCGTGGCTGATATTACCTCAGCCTCAACTCCACTTTCCTGCCTAGTCCCCCATGACCCTTTAACCCATCACTAATTAAAAATCAGTCTACCTCTATGTCAGTGTTGTTCAGTGTCCTGGTGTCCACCACACTCTGCGATAGTGAATTCCACAGATTTATGAGCCTTTGAGAGAAGTAATTCCTCCTCATCTATGTTTGAAATCTGCTAGTCCCCATCCAAAAACTAGGACCTCATGGTCTAGACATCCACACAAGTGGAAAAATCCACTTCATGTCTACTCTGTCAATCCCTTTTAGCAATTTTTATAGCTGATATTGAGCTTTGACTTTATCTTTCATTCTGAGAATTTGTAAAAGTTAAATAAGAAATAATTATAATTCCACAAACGTAAGTGCTAGTTTTCACAAGCTGTAGGATCCGACAGATGCTTTCATTTGTATTTCAACATATTTCTGAAAAATGCAGTTTAATTCTACAGAGGGAAGTATCAGACATTTTCTGTATGTCTGCTTTTTCACTCAGAAGGTGAGGCAAGTTACTCAAAGCTGTCAGTTGTTAAATAATCTATACAATTCAACATTTTTTATTTATGGACACATACCGATAGTAGGAGGTTATTCAGCCCCCTCAAGCCTGCTGTGCAATATAATAATTCTGTGACTGATCTGATTATGTCCTTAATTCCACTTTCCTGCTTATCCCAAATCCCTTAGGCTCCTTTGAGATACAAGGATCTATTTATTTCTGCCTTGAAATATTCAACAGTTCTGTCTCCACTGTTGCCTGGAGTACTGAGTACCAATACCCATGATCTTTTTGAGAGAATAAAATTCTCCACATCATTGTTTTAAATAGGAGACCCATTATTTTTAACTGGTATCTCCAAAGTCCTGCACTTGGAAAAACATCCTTTCAGCACACATCATGATAAATCCTGACAGGATTTTCAATGTTTCAATAAAATCACCTTTCATGCTTCTAAACTTTAATCAATACAATCCCAACCTGCATCTTCAACCTTTCCTCATAAGAGATCTACCTCATCCCAGCAATCAGTGAAGTGATTCTCTTCTCAACTGTTTCTAATGCAATTCTATACTTTCCTAAATAAGGAGCCCCAAACTGTACATAGTTACACAATACTGCACAAAAAAAAAACAAGATTCAGTGTATAAAGGCAGTTGCTAATATACATAGGAGCACCATCACCTCCAACTTTTCCTCTAAGTAACACACAGCCTTGACATAGAAATGTATTTCTGTATGTCCATCATTGCTGGGTCAAAACTCTGGAACTCCCTACCCACCATCAATATAGGAGTACGTTCACCAGAAAACAGCAGCAGTCTGAGAAAGCAGTTCACCATCTCCAAGGTAATTAGAGATGGGCAATATGTGGTCTTGAAGACCAACTCTCAGATCACTGATTTTCAAAAAAATATGTTCACAAACAATATATTGCATATGAAAGCATGAACTTGCAGACACCCTTATATCTAGGGTAGGGCTCAAAATTAAGTGCCATCATCAATATTTATTGTACAATCATTGTTGAGATTTTATTTGAGGTAAATAATAAAATCAAATAGTGTGAAATTCGTGTTGGATGGTAACACAGAATAGAGACAAAAAAAATCAACTGCACTCTGATTTAATAACAAATGTATTGATTTTTGGAGACTTGTCCAGTGTACTTTATTAACCAGCAAAATTCTTGTTATAAATGGTTTAAAGAAGAAATGCGGCTGGAAGAAACCACCAGTAGAGTAGAAGTTTTAATTCAGCATGAGTGAGATCCTGCATAATCTTACTCCTATCATTGTCCAGTGATTTCGGTGGTAAGTCTGAAAATGATGACGGTGGACAGCAGTTACTATACAAAAAAACCTAGCACCTTTGTATCCTTGTTCAACACAGATATATTTCCATTTTCCTCCTTCTAATTTTGTGCAACTATTTCCAAAGCATATTTGTTTCTGTTTTTATTCATCTCTTTTTTTCAAAAAAAGATCATTCTTTTAACATTCTGCAATCTTTAAAAGCCTAAATTTGACTTTGTAATAGAACATGTACCAGGGCTAAATGCAAACACTTGAGTTCTTCAACTGCCTGTCTGCAGGAGTTTGCTTTCTACTTTTTTTAAGATTTTACGGTCAGAAGCGTTTTTCACACAGCTGGACAGGTTTTTCTCCCCATCACCAATATCACCATGACATTTTCTTTTTCACTCTTAACTGCTAACCATCACCAGTGAATCACCCGTGTAGCCAATTTGACATTTACATGCAAAGTCTATTAAGGACAATGCAAATCATCTAAAGTGAGGGAGAGGTAGGGAGAATGAGAAGGGGCTAAATCAAAATGGAGCTGGAAGGAGTTTTCTTTCAGTGTCAACAGGAAATAATATGCAGCTGTAGTTCGTAAAAACTGCACCTGTTATTTGTTTGGGTATTGCTAAGCATAAAAGGAGAATGGCAAAGATTACCTCTATTTTCTGAGACATGTTTGGAGATGGCTGTGGAATGAGTCTAGCAAAGGGGTTTGCCTTAATTGATACCCCAGGGCATCTTCCTCACGGGGAAAATCTGTGTGCGCTAGTTGGAAGTGACTAATAGAATCAATGTAATTTGAAATAATCATAACATGTGGAAACAATTAAGGAGAAAAGTTAAGAGACTCTGAAGTCTGATAACCTTTGGGATTTAACAGATTAATTGTTGTCACTTATTTTGTTTCTTAGCAACCCTTCCTGTAATTCTTCTGGTATTTTAAAAGTTGTTGGATTCCTCCAGGCAACTATTTCAAGTCTTTGTCAGTATAATCTTCCAGCTTTAGTTATTCCTGATGATATGCTTCTCCCCTTCAGAAGGCACGTTAGATGGGAACACTTTGGAATTTCCACAACCTGTCATAAGTGCATGATAAAAGATGAGCAATTATAGGTCATGTGATCTCTTGAGCTTTTACCCTGATTCAGCAAAATCATGGCTGATGTACAAACTCAGTCACTTTCTCCAACCCAATCTCCATTTACTTTGTGGCCAAATATCTATCAATTTCAATGCTAATATAATCAATAATAAAGCATCTACAGCCCTCTGCAATATAAAATTCCAAACATTAACAGTCCTCTGAATGAAGAATTGTTTTCCTTATCCTGTGATTAATGGCTCATCTCATAGTCTGACTTCTAGTTTTAGAATGTCCAACCAGGGAAACAGCTTCTCAAATCTTATATACTTCAATGAGATCACGATCATGATTATAAATTCCAAAGACTTTAGGACCATTCTCTTTAATCTTTCTTCATAGCATAATCTGCTCATTGCAGGAATCCATCTAGATTATTGCACATCTTGTTGCAATACAATATTGGAATTAATAACAGGGAGAAATGAAGATTGAATAGTACTGAGAATCTTCCAAGTTAAGGAAATTCTACCTGGCCACTGCCCTCTGATTGGCTACACTGCAGAATGCTAAAAAAGTTGTAAGTGCCAAGAGCAGCGAGAATGGGAAATGTCCAGAGACTGCAAACAGAAAGCATTCCATCTTGCTCCACTTGAGAAGAAGACAGAAAATTCAGGAAAGCTTAAAAAAAGATTCATTTAAAAAAAAAGACAAGTTCACTGCTTGACCATTTAATTGAAGCAATTCAGAAAAAAAAAATCATCAGCCTGATTCCTGAGGTAAAGGAATTGTTTTATAAAGAAATGTTGGGCCAAAGTTGGAGTTTTGAAGAACAAGAGTTATTGAAAAATTTAAGATTCAGAGGGAACTTTACATGACAGTTGATGTCTTGAACTCACTAAAACATGACAAAGGATATTGGGCTGATCTATTATTTCAAGAATGAAATTGACAAGTTTGTTTTTCTTTTCAGTAGGGATTAAGGATAGTAAGAGATATGAAGAAATATAGTGCAAATAGAGTTCAATTGCAGAACAGCCAATTATTGAATCTAACTGAAGGGTGAAATAGATTTGAGGAACTGAATGGCTGACTCATGTTCTATTGCAATTAAAGTCTTGAATATCTTTGGCTGGGATAGGGTTAATAAACTTCCAACCATTACTAAAAATGTTCTAGTATGAATATGTTCAACACAAGAGGATCTGTGTTTGAAATATGAATACTTGAGATTGTCAATTAAACAATAATGGAAAATTGAAAATTCCAAAAATTGCTAAATCTTCAATATACAAAGGAGTCATTGAAAAAGACAAGGATATATTACAATTATAATGTTGTTCCCTTCCTCTGTGAATGCAAGTTTACTGTTGATTCTGTATAACTATGTTCTATGTCACAGGAAATTCAAATACTTTAGATTGGCGTCTTTAACCACAGTCTGCTATATTCGATGCATAGTGAACATTAATAATCTTTTAGTAGACTTAAGCTTTAGCATGGTACTTACATAAGTTTATCCCATGCATAAAAGTACAAAGAAACAGTAAAACATTCATAATAGCTTTTCTTTCCAGAGTGAAATCATTGCAACTTTGAAATTCCCATGCAATATTTCAAAGTAGAACTTACAACAAAAGACATACAACCTTTATATTTACAATAAGTTTTTAATATTTTAATTCAATGTTATGACTTAGGAATTACTTCTGGTGATATCACCACTTCAATGCATGGGGTATTTGAATGATATTCTTATGCCTGTAATTTTAATGTAGAAGTAAACTTTTTGCTTCAAACAAGCGAAGGGTTTAAACCCAAAATGGGTAGATTTGAGTCAGGTGGAACATTTAAATATAAAAGGTTTTCAAACATAAATCTAACCTGGAGTCAGGATACAAGGCAGGTGACCAACCTGCTCTCAGCAGGCAGATCTCTTGTTCAAATATTTTAATGAGGTTATGTACCTTAGGTGTATTCTATGTTGTAACTTTAATACTGACCAGTATCCTTCCTGGGTCTCGGGAACTTGGCAGCTGAAGATAGGTGAGGAGTGTTGGATGAAACAGATAAATATCTTTCCAGCACTGCTTGTGGGTCTGGAGGAATAGGAGTGCTTTCCCAAGATTTCCAAGCTACCTTTGTCACTTCGACACTGATCCAATTCTCCTGATTTTCTGATGCTTTTTCATTGTGTTTCCTGGCTCATAGTCACTCCATAGACCCTATTCACACAGCCGCCTCAATTTTGAGAGCTGTAACAGATCTGAACAAAGAAAATTAAATTTCTCTAATCAATAATTTCAGTAAAATACCCTAATTTTCCCATTTGTATTCATACTGTGATTTTAAAGAAAAAATATTTCAAATGAAGATTATCAGAAACAAATGTGATTATTAACAATTAGAATATTACTGTCATTAGGCACAATGGGTTGTATGGTTTCTTTCTGTACTCTCTCATTTTGAGATTCTAGGGCTAATTTCATCGCCACAGAGAATTAAGAATTAGCATGTTCTATTTTACTGCATAATATCTTGAGGTATGTGTGTACATACAGCATGGATTATGTATTTTAAAGTACCAATTATTTCCATATTTGTTAAGAGGATCTGTCTTAAGTATACAATTGGCACAGTGGACATGCCTCTTGCCATGCATTAAAAATACTATATAAATAGAATACTCTTATGGCAAAAAACACCAAACTGATGCATATTGTTTGAAAGGGTTGATATGATGGCAAGCTTCAACTGTCTCAAATTGAGTGCACAGCAGGGGTGTGGTTACATGTTGATATGATTACAACGCTACCTCATTATATAGAAATATATTATAGAATCAGAGACAAATATAGAGTCAGACAGAAAGGAAACTATATAAGGACAAGTAGACAGTTATAAATGTTTCTTCAATAAGCACACTGTAGGCAGTATAACTCTGGAATTATCAGCACCCCCGCTTGTGGAAATATTCATCATACTCCCATCCTATGCAATTTAATTTTCTTTACACGATATGTGTGGCCTAGAAAAAAATCTTTATAATTGGAATTTTTTTTGTGCATAAACATAAACTATGTCCTAGAATATCCCATGATGATGCCTGAGGTATATTTGTCGTTTCTGAGACTATTTTTTTACATTGAAAGTATCTTGCATTATAGAACAGCGAAGTTCAAAATAAAACAAATATTTTATTTCCTTTTTCTCCTTTCTCTTAAGATGATTGATTTAGGACAAAATAGCACAGATGGCACCATACTTAGGAGACAAGAACCTGAACTCCAATTGTAACCCTGCACAATAACTGTTGAGATAATCACGACTGAGTTCAGTCACCTCCTCAAATGGCATATACCAGTACACAGATGCAGTCATGGTTTGTTGGATAGTTCCCAAAATAGAGGGCTTGTCTGTGCCCAATGAGGCCAATGATAGCACCTTTCTGTTACTTTAGCTCCCCAAGGATCAAAGCTGTTAACACTGAGCTGTACAGAACAAAGTGTAGCATAATGAGGCACATTAACTCAGCAATAGATGGCCAATACATTTTAGTATTTCACAGATGCTTGTGAATTGAGATCCAAACTAATTACTTTTTTCAAAGCAAACAGGATCAATTTGCCTTGATACCTTGTACATATTCAGCGCATATGGTTAATGTGCAAGTTTCAATGTACTCAGTAAAGGACATGTGTTCCTAGTGCAAATTGTTTGCTGATAGCCAGTACTTAGGCCTTTCAGTGTCGTCCCATTACCAGAGCTGTCAGGTAGTTTGTCAATTACTTGTGCCTTAAATTGTCCTCATCGCTTCAAACCAACTTTACTGCTCACCACCATTGTTATCCATCTCTTTAAACCATTCCTTTGAGATGAACCTAACCCGGAGGAGTTATTCATATTCAGGCACAATGTGTGTCCGTAAGTGATCCATAAGTTTCTGTTCAAGACATATGACATACCTTCCCAGAAGCTGTTTATGTTCCTCGACCTTTTAATTTGCCTACAAGGCATTTGAAGTCTAGTATAGCTTTGTCAACCAGCATAATGATTTCTCCATTTAATAACAAGTGCAATTTGAAATCCATACACTGTAATGAGACTTCTTGCAAGGATATGTGAGCCAGCTTTTCATAAAACGCTATCCTTTAAGCACTATCTTAGGTATACAGTGTATAAGCTGTATGTCTCAAAGTCTGGTAGACCATTTGAAACAGTATACTGTATCTCCTTTAGTTGTTCACAACAAGTATGATACTGATCATAGTCAAAGAGCCCATGTTAGCTTACAACGCAGTGTCTGGCATTAGTTGTGATTTTGTGAATGGACCATGTTTGCTAAATAATCCTGAGTATGCAAAGGATAACAAACACAGAGAATGCTGGAGAAACTCAGCGGTCTGACAGCATCTGTGGAGAAAGGGTCAAAGTAAGAGCTGGAATAGACTCAAAGAGTTAACTCTGTTTCTCTCTCCACAGATACTGCCAGACCTGCTGATTTTTTTCCAGTGGTCTCTGTGTTGTTAAGATTTCCAGCAGGTTCAGTATTTTGCTTTTATTTTATGCAAACGATTATGATGACAACCTATTTAGAATTGTCAATGAGGGTCATAGTGTGGTGCATTTGCTAATATTGGGAGCTGATGTATTGATATCCTGTTCCCTGTACTTCAAGAACTTGTACACATTGAATCTGTTTCAACTCAGCAAAATAGGTGACTACCATTCTCTGGTTCATTTGTTCAATCAGAGTAGCTTGCCTGGTTTAAAATTTTTATAAAGTTGTCATTAATATGTGCACTCATCTACAGTCAAGTGCAACACCTATACTGAATAGAGTCCACTGACTAACAAATCACCTTTTCTCATCTTGTATATAATACATATAGTTATTTTCAGTTTACTTTGGTATTTCGCAGCATTTATCCTTATGATTACAAGGTAAAAGGTTTCAACCAAAAGTCTCTCTTCCAGCAGTACTCAGCTCTTTGCTACCAAACAACAAACTGAACATAGTGCACATTCTTCATCAAAACATTTGTATCCATCACATATCATTGCATATCTACTCTCAGGCCCAGTTCATTACAAATAGACTATATTACCAATATAAAAAACGTTTAGTTCCTAGCTAACACAGCATCAGTCACTTTCCTTTTTTGCATGAACTAAGAAAAACAAAGTGAATCTTCAAGTTGCATGTACAAGTATAAAAATTCAGTCTGGATTCTGCCAGTGGGCTATTTGAATTTGCTCTGCCTATCAATAAGATTATGGCTAATCTGATTGCTCCCCATTCCATTTTACACGAGATAATCTTTCACCCCCCCACCCCGCCCCTTGCTTGTCAAGAATTTATCTACCTCTGCCTTAAAGATTCAAGGAGTAGTGCCATTGGCTTTTGAACACCACAGTTCCCAAGGAATCACAACCCTCCATGAGAAAAATAATTCCTCTCATTTCTTATTTTTAAACAGTGACCCACAGTTCCTGAATTTCCAACAAAACATTCTTTCTACATCCACCCTATCAAGAGCTCTCAGGATCTTTTACGGTTTAATCAATTTCCTGTTATTCTTCTCAACTCCAATGGAATGAGCATAGCCTGCCCAACCACCCCTCATTAGGAACTCTCACATTCCATGTATTAATCAAGTAAACTTTCTGTCATCTGTTTCCAAAGTACTTACATTCTTTCTTAAATAAGGAAATTAAAACTGTACTTGAGAAATAGTCTCACAAATGCCCTATAAAACAAAAGCATAACCTTTCTATTTTTGTATTCAATTTCCCTCACAATAAAAAGTAAAATTGTCAATTTTTATCATTATTTGTACTTGCAAATGAATCTTTTGCAATTCACGCACTAGAACACCCAGATCTCTCTGCATATTAAAACTTCTCACCATCTAGATAATATACTTGCAATCTTTTTTTCCAATCATTCTTCTAACCAAAATGAACAATTTCACATTTTCCCACATTATACTCTATTCGCAAGTTCAAGCCACCATGACCCAAAATTGGACATTCTAAATTGATCAGCAGTTTGAGAAATCAGGACTGATAGAAAACTAGATTAAACAGTAGCCAGAAGCCATTAACTACAGAGAACAATAGAAACCAATATCAAATTGGTTACAAAGGTTTAAGGGGAACCTATTACAGCCAGTCCAGGGGTTGTGCATTGGAGAAATATCAATCAAACATTCTGGCATCTTGCTAACCTGAGTATGTCTAGTTTACACTCCTCAGCATGGCAACGGTAAAGTGTGTTGACATAGCCCCACTGGATGATCTAAACTCAGCTCATGACCTCATTGGCCGAAGGCTGCAAAATATTCTGGAAGGTCAGGGGTGAGAGGGGATAAAACATACACATATCTGGAATTCAGCCCTTTTAGTGAAGACTTGGACTCATAGCATCCCAAGAAGACAGGAGAAGATCTGCTCTGACCTATCTTTGTGGAAGAGAGCCAGGCTGACATCAAAGAGGAGAAGATTCCAACATCCCAGCTCAAACATGTGGATCATTGCAGACAATATTGCTTCTCAGATGGATACAGCTAGAAAGAGAGAGTAAATTTTAGAAGAATTTGAGAAATGCTTACATGATACATAATTAGCTACAAATCTTCTCAAAACTCACCAATTAGATACATAACTAACTTGATGGCTGGAGATAGAAGGTGATGGTAGAGGGTTGTTTCTCAGATTGGAGACTTGTGACTAGCGGTGTTCCGTAGGGATTGGGACTGGGTCCACTTTTGTTTGCCATTTATATAAACAATATGTATGAGAATATAGAAGGTATGATTAATCAGTTATGTGGTTTATACCAAAATTGATGTGAAGTGGACAGTGAAGAAGGTTATCTAAGATTCCAAAGAGATTTTGTCAATTCAGTCAATGGGCTGAATAATGGCTAATGGAGTTTATTTTGGATAAATGCAGGGTATTGCATTTTGTTAAAACAAATAAGGACAGGACTTAAACAATTAATAATAGGGCCCTGGGTAGTGTTGCAGAACAGAGTGATCCAGAGGTGCAGGTACATAATTCTTTGAAACTTCTGTCATTGGTAGACAGGGTGGTTGAGATGGTGTTTAGCATGCTTGCCTTTATTACTCTAAGCTTTGATTATAGAAGTTGGGACATCATGTTGAGTTTGCACAGGACATTTGTGAGGCTTCTTCTGGAGTGCTCTGTGCAGTTTTAATCACCCTGCTATAGAAAGGATATTATAAAATTGGAGAAGGTTCAGAAAAGATTTACCAGGATGTTGCTGGGAATGGAGGTTAGAGTTATAAAACAAGTCTGGATAGGTTGGGACTTCTTTCACTGGAATGTAGGAGGTTGAGGGATGATCCCTCAGGGATGAGGTTTATAAAATCCTGAGGGGCATAGATAAGGTGAATAGCAAGGGTCTTTTCCCTAGGGTGGGGGAGTTCAAAACTAGGGGGCATATGTTTGAAATGAGAGAAGATTTAAAAAGGACACGAGGGGCAATGTTTTTACACAGAGTTGTTTTGTGTGTGGAATGAACTGCCAGAGAAAGTGGTGGATGCAGTATGGTTACAAGATTTAAAAGACAATTGGATGGGTACATGAATAGGAAAGATTTGGAGAGATATGGGTCAAACTTAGGCGAGTGAGACGAGTTTAGTTTGGGAACATGATCAGTGTGGACTAATTGGATCAAAAAGTCTGTATATACTGTTTGACTGTCTGATTCTATAAATACTTTGTTAATAAAGTTTGAGTTAAACACAAACCAAATTCTATGTCCCTTTTACCCACCTCACCGACAAGAATAAAGTGTTTTTAATATATACATTTGTCAAAGTGTATAAAGCATGGACAATGCAGAATTTAGCCCCTCATATAACTAATCTATTTCATTTGTAGGCTTCTTATTTCCTCTTCACAACTCTGTTTCCGAACTAACTTTGTATCCACAGCAAACTTAGCTGCCATACCTTTGGTCCTTTCATCTAAATTGTTTATATAAATTATAGAGTGTTGATGCTTCTGTACCAACTCCTTTGCTACACAACTAGATACATCCTTCTAGCTTGAAAATCTCCCATTTATTCCTACGCTCTACTCACTGTTAGTGTGGACATCTTCTATCCATGCCAATATGTCACCCCAACACCATTAGCTTTTAGAGTGATAGAGATGTACAGCATGGAAACAGACCCTTCGGTCCAACCTGTCCATGCCGACCAGATATCCCAACCCACTCTAGTACCACCTGCCACCGTATCCCTCCAAACCCTTCCTATTCATATACCCATCTAAATGCCTCTTAAATGTTGCAATTGTACCAGCCTCCACCACTTCCTCTGGCAGCTCATTCCATACACGTACCACCCTCTGCGTGAAACAATTGCACCTGAGGTCTCTTTTATATCTTTCCCCTCTCACCCTAAACCTATGCTCTCTAGTTCTGGACTCCCCGACCCCAGGGAAAAGACTTTGCCTATTTATCCTATCCATGCCCCTCATAATTTTGTAAACCTCTATAAGGTCATCCCTCAGCCTCCGATGCTCCAGGGAAAACAGCCCCAGCCTGTTCAGCCTCTCCCTACAGCTCAAATCCTCCAAGCCTGGCAACATCCTTGTAAATCTTTTCTGAACCCTTTCAAGTTTCACAACATCTTTCAGGTAGGAAGGAGACCAGAATTGCACGCAATATTCCAACAGTGGCCTGACCAATGTACAGCTGCAACATGACCTCCCAACTCCTGTACTCAATACTCTGACCAATAAAGGAAAGCATATCAAACGCCTACCTCACTATCCTATCTACCTGCGACTCCACTTTCAAGGAGCTGTGAATCTGCACTCCAAGGTCTCTTTGTCTAACATCACTCCCCAGGACCTTATCATTAAGTGTATAAGTCCTGCTAAGATTTGCTTTCCCAAAATGCAGCACCTCGCAGTTATCTGAATTAAACTCCATCTGCCACTTCTCAGCCCATTGGCTCATCTGATCAAAATCCTGTTGTAATCTGAGGTAACCCTCTTTGCTGCCCACTACACCTCCAATTTTGGTGTCATCTACAAACTTACTAACTGTACCTCTTATGCTCGCATCCAAATCATTTATATAAATGACAAAAAGTAGAGGACCCAGCACCGATCCTTGTGGCACTCCACTGGTCACAGGCCTCCAGTCTGAAAAACAACCCTCCACCACCACCCTCTGTCTTCTACCTTTGAGCCAGTTCTGTATCCAAATGGCTAGTTCTCCCTGTATTCCATGAGATCTAACCTTGCTAACCAGTCTCCCATGGGGAACCTTGTCGAATGCCTTACTGAAGACCATATAGATCACATCTACCACTCTGCCCTCTTCAATCTTCCTTGTTACTTCTTCAAAAAACTCAATCAAGTTTGTGAGACAGGATTTCCCACGCACAAAGCCATGTTGACTATCCCTAATCAGTCCTTGCCTTTCCAAATACATGTACATCCTGTCCCTCAGGATTCCCTCCAACAACTTGCCCACCACTGAGATCAGGCTCACCGGTCTATAGTTCCCTGGCTTGTCTTAACCGCCCATCTTAAACAGTGGCACCACATTTGCCAACCTCCAGTCTTCAGGCACCTCACCTGTAACTATTGATGATACAAATATCTCAGCAAGAGGCCCAGCAATCACTTCTCTAGCTTCCCACAGAGTTCTCGGGTACACCTGATCAGGTCCTGGGGATTTATCCACGTTTAACCGTTTCAAGACATCCAGCACTTCCTCCTCTGTAATCTGGACATTTTGCAAGATGTCACCATCTATTTCCCTACAGCCTATACCTTCCATATCCTTTTCCACAGTAAATACTGATGCAAAATATTCATTTAGTATCTCTTCCATTTTCTGTGGCTCCACACAAAAGCCGCCTTGCTGATCTTTGAGGGGCCCTATTCTCTCCCGAGTTTCTCTTTTTTCCTTAATATATTTGTAAAAACCCTTTGGATTCTCCTTAATTCTATTTGCCAAAGCTATCTCATGTCCCCTTTTTGCCCTCCTGATTTCCCTCCTAAGTATACTCCTACTTCCTTTATACTGTTCTAAGGATTCACTTGATCTCTCCTGTCTATGCCTGATATATGCTTCCTTCTTTTCCTTAACCAACCCTCAATTTCTTTAGTCATCCAGCATTCCGTATATCTACCAGCCTTCCCTTTCACCCTAACAGGAATATACTTTCTCTGGATTCTTGTTATCTCATTTCTGAAGGCTTCCCATTTTCCAGCCGTCTCTTTACCTGCGAATATCTGCCTCTAATTAGCTTTCGAAAGTTCTTGCCTAATACCGTCAAAATTGGCCTTTCTCCAATTTTGAACTTCAACTTTTAGATCTGGTCTATCCTTTTCCATCACTATTTCAAATCTAATAGAATTATGGTCGCTGGCCCCAAAGTGCTCCCCCACTGACACCTCAGTCACCTGCCCTGCCTTATTTCCCAAGAGTAGGTCAAGTTTTGAATCAGAAAATTGTCTTGTACGCACTTAAGAAATTCCTCTCCATCTAAACCTTTAACACCATGGCAGTCCTAGTCGATGTTTGGAAAGTTAAAATCCCCTACCATAACTACCCTATTATTCTTACAGATAGCTGAGATCTCCTTACAAGTTTGTTTCTCAATTTCCCTCTGACAATTGGGGGGTCTATAATACAATCCCAATAAGGTGATCATCCCTTTCTTATTTCTCAGTTCCACCCCAATAACTTCCCTGGATGTATTTCCAGTAATCTCCTCCCTCAGCACAGCTGTAATGCTATCCCTCGTCAAAAATGCCACTTCCCCTCCTCTCTTGCCTCCCTTTCTATCTTTCCTGTAGCATTTGATTCCTGGAACATTAGGCTGCCAGTCCTGTCCATCCCTGAGCCATGTTGCTGTAATTGCTCTGATATCCCAGTCCCATGTTCCTAACCATGCCCTGAATTCATCTGCCTTCCCTGTTAGGCCCCTTGCATTGAAGTAAATGCAGTTTAATTTATTAGTCCTACCTTGCCCCTGCCTGCCCTGACTGTTTGACTCGCTTCTGTTCTCAACTGTACCAGTCTCAGATCGATCTTTTCCTCACTATCTCCCTGGGTCCCACCCCCCCCCCCCCACCGCCCCCCACCCCCCCCCCCCCCCCCACCGCCCCCCACCCCCCCACCTTACTAGTTTAAATCCTCCCAAGCAGTTCTAGCAAATTTCTCTGCCAGTATATTAGTCCCCTTCCAATTTAGGTGCAATCCGTCCTTCTTGTATAGGTCACTTCTACCCCAAAAGAGATTCCGATGATCCAAAAATGTGAATCCTTCTCCCATACACCAGCTCCTCCGCCATGCATTCATCTGCTGTGTCCTGCTATTCCTGCCCTCACTAGCTCGTAGCACTGGGAGTAATCCAGATATTACTACCCTTGAGGACCTCCTTTTTAAATTCCTGCTTAACTCTCTGTAATCTCCCTTCAGAATCTCAACCTTTTCCCTTCCTATATCATTGGTTCCAATGTGGACAATGACCTCTTGCTGGCTCCTGGCCCCCGTGAGAACATTCTGCACCCTCTCTGAGACATCCTTGATCCTGGCACCAGGGAAACAACAAACCATTCTGTTTTTCACTGCTGGCCACAGAAACGTCTGTCTGTACCTCGGACTAGAGAATCCCCAAACACAATCGATCTCTTGGAAGCCGACGAACCCCTCGTTGCATTAGAGCCAGTCTCAATACCAGAAACTTGGCTGTTCGTGCTACGTTCCCCTGAGAATCCATCACCCCCTACATTTTCCAAAACAGCATACCTGTTTGAAATGGGTATATCCACAAAAGACTCCTGCCCTAGGTGCCTACCTCTCTTGCCCTTCCTGGAGTTAACCCATCTATGTGACTGTATCTGAGACTTTCCCCCCCTTCCTATAACTGCCATCCATCACATACTGTTGCTGTTGCAAATTCCTCATCGCTTCTATCTGTCTCTCCAACTGATCCACTCAATCTGATAAAATTCGCATCCAACAGCATTTATGGCAGATATAATCCGCAGTAACCCTTGAACTCTCTTTAACCTCCCACATCTGACAAGAAGTACATATCACTGTACTAAAGGCCATTTTTGCTCCTTCATAATCTACAGACCCAGAAAATAACACCGTCTTATTCCTCTACAAAACACTGCTAATAGCTATGTCTTATACTTTAAGTTTAATCAAGAGACTTATCTCCAAAAACATATAATCAAGAAAGAAACCACTGTACTCACTAATGCAGCCTTTCTTTTGGACAGACTTAAAACAACAATTAACTTAGCTGATTCTGTGTTGTGAACTTCGCCCAAACCAGTTCCTCCAAGATTAGTTGTGAAATTCACTGTTTGTTAATTTTCCCAGATGCACTCCGATGTCCAGAGGCACATGAATTCAAAAACAACAAAGGCAGTAACTGTGCAGGTTCATTTGTTTGTTTTCTCTCTCTCTCTCTTTCTTTCTCTTTCTCTTTTTCTGTGTCTGTCTGTGTGTCTGTGTCTGTGTGTGTGTGTGTGTGTGTGTCGACTGCACTGTTCTCACCATGTTCTCCTATTGTCTGCTCTTGTCCCTTTTAAACTGCTGTTGTTTTGACGTTTTTTTTCCCAAAGTTCCAAAACAATGCAACAGCATATAAAACAGTAATTGCTGCTCCTGGAATTCAAGGAAATCACCTCCAACACCTAAAACACCTCAAAAAAAGGAGCAGCTGTTACAGCCAGAAATTTTTCCCATCCTCCATCTTGGATTACCCAGAATCCTATTTATTTTCCTTATTTAGGGAAGGATGTAAATGCATTGGAAGTAGTTCAGAGGAGGTTCACTACTGTACTATATGAGATATAGGGGTGGAGTGGTTAGACAGACTAGGCTCATTCTACTGCTATTAAAGCGTAATGTGGCATTTTTAAAAATGCTTTCTGGGGGTCTGAGCATAGCACATCTCCCAATAATACGAGCTACATGGCAAGTAGGGCCCTTTGTATGGTCACTTCAATTGTCTCCGTACTCACTAATGCCATTAATTAAAATTTAATTCATGTAGATATGAATACTTGAAAGGAAACAATTTTTTTTTGAATAGCAAGGGGGAGGGGTTGGTAAGTAAGACTCAAAAATCTGGTTTAGCAAACAAAATATATTGTAAGCATCTGCATTATGGCTGGTTATAGCTGCAGCATGTGGATCCCAGCGTCCTTTTAACAATGAAATGTTAAACATCTGAAGCAGATAAATCACTTTAAAAAGCTGCATTTTTCCTCTTGAGGATTATTATTTGCTATTAATTTGGCATTTCCTGAAACTGGTATCATGGTCCAAGAATCTCAGCTAGTCACTTAGAAGAAATCTTATAACTATTTTACTCCAATTATAGCTGAAAATGCATTCTGCAATACGGTCGAGACCTGCAAAATTCTCCAGATATTGTCAATTTTCTATGGTAGGGCATTGTTTAACAGAGCTCAATCATATCTTTTGTTACAATGGGAATGAAACCTTTTCTGGCAAACTTGGACTCGAAGGTCAGAAACAAGCTCAAATATTTTAAAAAAAACAAACATCAGAACAGGACATTTTTATCTGATTTTGTTTTGTTAGGTTTGTCAATGTGGACTGGAGAGCTAATATTTATACAGATTTTCTCAGCATTTACTCTGAATGTTTTTATTTAATTTTCTTACGAGGGCAGAGTCTTTCTATACATCCCTTCGATCTCTTCATTCTTTACACTGCTAGCAGTCAGGGCAAGGGCAAGGGCAGAGCCCTGCCCCCAGGCTATTTCTGATGTTTCTATGAGTCTGTCAGTGGGAGGTTTGCAACAACATCCTAGATTGGCCCTCACTATAAAGGTCTGTCCAGCAGAGGGGTAGCCCCCAGCTTCAACTTCATGACAAACAAAAACAGCATGACATATAATAAAATTTGGCAGTATGTGGGATCAAAGTCACATTGTTTATGATTGCATCCCATATGTTAGTACTTAAACACATGGCATCATTAGAATGTCCTCTCTGCCACAGTATTTTTAATATTCCTTCTCCTTTCTGATTTCAATCATTATTAGCGCACCCAGCTAAAAGATGCTACTACACATTTGTTGTGCACAGTGTGCCTTGTCATAGTTTATTGATTATTGTGTGAAGAAATTAGGATTCTGGAGCAATCTTACAATAATGTCATGGAACTGCACCTCCGTGAGTATAAATACCACACAGTCAAGATTAGAGTGATGCTGAAAAAGCACAGCAGGTCAGGCAGCATCCGAGGAGCAGGAATTCCTGATGAAGCGCTTTTGCCTGAAAGATTAATTTTCCTGCTCTTCGGATGCTGCCTGACCTGCTGTGCTTTTCCAGCACCACTCTGATCTTGACTCTGATCTCCAGCATCTGCAGTCCTTACTTTCGCCGATAAATACCACACAGTCTGGATGATGTTAGAACAGTCTAGAAGAAACATTTTGGAAGAATACGAGAACACTGTATTCTATGGAAGACACACTGAGTTCACATGGATGTGAGCACATAAAGAAGATATGTTAGTCCTTAATGTAACTATAAGCCAGAGCCTGGTATATATTTGATGACTACAAGCACTAGTATTTAATACTCGTGCAGAATGGTAGTGTTACTTTGAAGTTTATAGTTGATTGCAGACCATGACTTTGCCTTTTCCTTGTCCAGTCTATAAAGAACCAAAATTCATAGTGTGACATAAACCATACAATAAAAATTGGTGGAAATTATGGAATACACTGCTAAAAAAATGATGACTGCATTGAAAATCAAGAAACAAATCAGAAATCAGCTAGAGAAGAATACACAAAATATATTTTCCAAGAAATTAACAGATCCAGGAAGCAGTCAAAAAAAGGGCCTCAGAGGGTGGCACAGTGGTTAGCACTGCTGCCTTACAAGTTCGATTCCAGCCTCAGGCGACTGTCTGTGTGGAGTTTGCACATTTGCCCTTTGTCTGTGTGGATTTTCTCCAAATGCTCGGATGCTAAGTTGCCTATAGTGTTCAGGGATATGTGGATTACGTGCATTAGTGAGGGCTAATTATAGGGAAGGGGCACGGGTCTGGGTGAGTTTCTCTTCGGAGGGTTGATGTGGACTCGTTGGGCCGAAGAGCCTGTTTCCACACTGTAGGGATTTTATGATAAGTGTGAAGGACCCAGCTTTGTACAGAAATTTCTCCAGGTGAATGTCCAGAAAGAGCAGTTTACAGCTAGTAATAAGGGAAACAAGCCATTTAAAAAAAAGCAGTAAGATCAGTAAAAGCCCACTAGCAGCTGAGGGTAAAAATTTAAATCAAGCACACAAGATAAAAAGGCTGATTACTGATAATTTAAAGTAGATTTGATCCTTTGAAGGAAAGTTTCTTTCTCACCTGGAAAACTAGACTGAGGATACAGTCAAGTCTAAAAGTGTGTCTGAAAACCTAAGTGATATTTCAACAATGAAAATATTAACAGTGAGCTATGAAAATTGTTTGAGTACAGGCTTAAGAATATTGATTGAGAATGGAAAATATCAGGAATAAACTCATTTATTGCAAATCAAAGTATCAACCCCACACCAGTGAGTTTAATGAAATATTTATAATTTCAATAATTCAAACAAATACAATATTTATTCAATAAATAGGATTTATTGATTGAATTAATTAAAATCAGAGAAAAATGAAGTAAAAGAATAGAAATCTGATCCCATTGTGTCAAGTTTGACACAAAAAATGTCTTCAATGCAGAAATATCATTGGCTATGATGTCATAGCAGCCAAAAAGTAATTGCATCTTATTAAGTGAAGCCATATAGGGTAAGTTTCTACCCACTGATCTTTGCAAAATTCTTGGCTATCTTGGAAAAGCAATAGGGTCAATCATTTATATAAAGTCACCGTATTGACAAAGGAAACTCAATGTTACCTTGATAGCTTTCAAATTTATTACTGCACCAATTAACTTTAAAACAACAAAGATTGAATAAAACTGAAATCAGCAAGAAATGCAACATGGCAACAAGATCTGGTCTCCTTGTTATCGGAAAGATGTTGTGAAACTTGAAAAGGTTCAGAAAGACTTAAAAAGATGTTGCTGGGGTTGGAGGGTTTGAGCTATAGGGAGAGGCTGAATAGGCTGGGGTTATTTTCTCTGGAGTATAAGAGGCTGAGCGGTGACCTTATAGAAATTATAAAATCATGAGGGGCATGGATAGGGTGAACAGACAAGATCTTTCCTCCAGGGTGGGGGAGTCCATAAGTAGACAGAATTGGTTTGAGGTGAGAAGGGAAAGAGTTAAAATGGACCTAATGAGCAACATTTTCATGCAGAGGGTGGTGCATGTATGGAATGAGCTGCCAGAAAAGATGGTGGAGGCTGGTACAATTATAATATTTCAAAGACATCTGGATGGATATATGAATAGGAAGGGTTTAGAGTGATATGGGTTAAATGCTGGCAAATGGGACTAGATTCCATTGGGATATCTAGTCAGCTTGGATGAGTTGGACTGAATGATCTGTTTCCATGCTGTACAGTTCTATGGTTATGTGACTCTAGATATGTCCAGGAGATGAAAATTCTAACAGTTGTTCCTTTGGCATCACTGGTCAAAATCCTGGAACTCCCTCCCTAGCAGCATTATGGGTCTGCCAGTAGCACATTGACTGCAGCAGTTCAGAATAGCAGCACATCACCACCTTATCAAGGGAGGGACAGGCAATAAATGCTGGCCCAACCACTGATGCACACATCCATGAATGAATAAAAAAAAAACCAAACAAAATAAGCACCAATCTCATTGTCTACCAATAATCAAAAAAAGCAATAAGATTTTACTTTACTAATCTTTCCAGCAGAAAAGAGTTAAGCTTTCAGATGCATTTGATAAATTAACAATTGGCAGATGCTAAGCACACAACTGCTAAGATTTTGAATAGTTTCAGCATTGCACAGTAAATTAAATGCAGATCAATTTCTCTACTATACAGGAACAACCTCAGATCATGAGTTACACAGTGAGCAGATCATTGAGAAGGAAATTATTTTTGATAACGTCCTAACAGGTTTTGATCAATATTACACTTTGAGAGTAGGTAAGATGCTGGTAAAATCACAATTCAAAAGCAGGTATCAATTTCTAGGAGATTCTGTAGATAGTTTTATTAACAACCTATATGTACTATCTGAACCATTCAGGCATTTGAACTTTGAAGAATTCTGTAGAACTTACAAAGCAATACAATAATTCCTAACCCAATATGTACATTGATGCTTTGGGAAAAAGAACCTTGAAGAACTCATTTATACTACAAGGGAACAAGCTTCACATAAAGAATGTGTAGATGGAAATTTTCATTTCATAGAACATAGAACATAGAACAATACAGCGCAGTACAGGCCCTTTGGCCCTCGATGTTGCGCCAATCCAAGCCCACCTAACCTACACTAGCCCACTATCCTCCATATGCCTATCCAATGCCCGTTTAAATGCCCATAAAGAGGGAGAGTCCACCACTGCTACTGGCAGGGCATTCCATGAACTCGCGACTCGCTGAGTAAAGAATCTACCCCTAACATCTGTCCTATACCTACCACCCCTTAATTTAAAGCTATGCCCCCTCGTAATAGATGACTCCATACGTGGAAAAAGGTCAACCCTATCTAAACCCCTAATCATCTTGTACACCTCTATCAAGTCACCCCTAACCTTCTTTTTCTTCAATGAAAACAGTCCCAAGTGCCTCAGCCTTTCCTCATACGATCTTCCTCCCATACCAGGCAACATCCTGGTAAACCTCCTCTGCACCCGTTCCAGTGCCTCCACATCCTTCCTATAGTATGGTGACCAAAACTGCACACAATACTCCAGATGTGGCCGCACCAGAGTCTTATACAACTGCAACATGACCTCAGGACTCCGGAACTCAATTCCTCTACCAATAAAAGCCAGTACGCCATATGCCTTCTTCACAGCACTATTTACCTGGGTGGCAACTTTCAGAGATCTGTGTACATGGACACCAAGATCCCTCTGCTCCTCCACACTACCAAGTATCCGACCATTAGCCCAGTACCCCATCTTCTTGTTACTCTTACCAAAGTGAATCCCTTCACACTTACCCACATTGAACTCCATTTGCCACCTTTCTGCCCAGCTCTGCAGCTTCTCTATATCCCGCTGTAACCTGCCACATCCTTCCTCACTGTCAACAACTCCACCGACTTTTGTATCATCCGCAAACTTGCTCACCCAACCTTCTAGACCCTCCTCCAGGTCATTTATAAAAATGACAAACAGTATAAAAATGACAAACAGGAGCTAACAATGGTAGCTGATGCTAATAGTGGAGTGAAAGAAGTACAACCACCTCATAATCCACATGTATTTCTGCAGTTACATCACTGCAAATGTCACTAGCTAGACTGATTAAATCTCCGAGGTAATGGAAGCCAGCAGAGAACAAACAAATCATCAACTTTGCTTCAAGTATTTCTACACCTGATTAAAGATCTGCCATTCCCATCTATTGACACAGATGAATCAAGTCAAAGACTTGGGAAGGCATGGCAGAAATAAGACAAAATGGACAATAAATGTAAATAAAAAAAGTAATCTAAGTCAAGCATTTAAGAATGTTTATAACTGCTAATCTGTTAAAGTGCTTATGACAGGGGAGATAAATCTGGGGAGGGGTGCTATGCAAGGGTATTACAACCCTGGAACAACCTTGCAGTGATGTAGAACTGCATATCAATGAGTTTAAATACCATAGTGTGGATGGAGTTAGGTCACACTTGAAGAAACACACTGGAAGTACAGTAAAACTCGACTCTCTGAAAGACACACTACGTCCATACCATTGGGGGGACTTGAGCACACTAAGAAGGCATATTAGTTCTTTCCTAATGTAACCATAAATCAGATTCTTGTAAATCTATGACAGCCATATCCAGCAATATTTAATAATAATGTGTAATTAATAGCGTTATTTGTAGTCTAAACCTGAAGACACTCCTTGCCTTTGCCTTCACCTTGACTAGTCTGGAAAAAACCCAAGGAACAGGCAGTAAATGCTGGCCCAGACAGTGATGCACACATCCATGAATGAATTTTTAAAAATGTGTTTTCAAGTCATACAATAATTCTGCCCTTTAATTTTTCACAGTTATGAAGAAGTGACCAATCTCTGTTGACTGTAACAAATTGTTTAATTTATTTACTCATTCAGAAATGCTGGCACTGCTGGCAAAGACAATGTTTATTGACCATTCCTAATTCATCCACTTATTACTCACCCTTCCTCTTCAACTCAGCAATGAAGAACACCCACTTAAAGGGGTAAAATTAGGAAGTGATTCATGGTATGACTCAGAGCAGAAGAAATCGAGAGGATAAAGATGTCAAAGTGCAGGCTGATGTAACTGAGCAGAAACTCAAGTTAGTGCCAGCTTTACAGGGGGTTGACAATAATCTCAGGGACATTGTCACAAAGTTAAGGGTGTTATCTGAGCATCAAACACACATATTGGAGGTTCTGACTTTTCACTCCCAATATGTGCAATAGATAGACAGGGCAACAATGGAGACCATTGCCAGATAAAACAATATCCTGCAATTATATAGCATATTTCTCATCTCAAGGCTCTTAAAAGGTGCATTATCAAGAAAAATCTAATACATAGTTAACATGAGGAGACATTCACAAATTTATGGCTAACGGAGCAATGAGAATTGAAAACCTACTAGGAGGCCAGAATTGAAGAATCATATGTGTTTCAGAGGTTTATCAGCCTAGAGGAGGCTAGAGAAGCAGGAAAGAGTAAAGCTACAGTAGAGCTTTCAAAGGAGGAAGAGAATTTTGGAGAATTTTATTGTACATAACCGGGACAAAGTGTAAGGAGCTTCTGCAAACATTCCTACACTTCATGACAGATCCATGGAAGATGAGAATGTGAAAGAATTGAATGAGGGGCACTTTTGGATAGGGCAATGACAGATTTCAAAACAGCAATTCAGGAGTATCTCAGCCTATTATGTTCTTTAACTTATGCACAAATATATCATAGAAACCTAAGGAATTAGTTGTTTTGGTGAAACTGTGATAATTAGAAACTTTGAATTTTACAAACTGTCCAAAGTAGGCAGGTAGGCCCTTAAATTAGGTTACTGTGGCATGACTAGCTTGCTTGTCATCTGTCAGCCCACACTGCCCATTCCACAGTTTCATGAGTGTCAGGGAAGCATCAAGTAGGCCACCTGCCCGTGACCTGAATGAGGCCCTTAAGTGAAAAATGAAGTCCACCTTTTTGGCCTCTTGCACCACTGCTCCAGTTTATTGTGTGGTGGGAGAGGCTTGCTCTCCAACAAGAAGTTGGAGAGACTCACCTTTGCAGCTGCTGGTCAGGTAAGGGAAAATAGTGCCTCTTTCCCACGCTCCCTATGCCAACTAAAGTCCTAGTCCTCACTTATTCTCCTTATGTCCGCCCTTTGACCCTCCATTCTACAAAATATTCTCCTCGACCCCTCATGGGGTCTAATAGTCCAGCCCTGGTGAGACAGTAGACTTAAATGGTTTCCAGGTCATTCATAGCACTCTGGCTCCTAATGATATTGCTGGGTGTGCAACGATACTGGCTTTCAATTGACAAGTGACTCTACGATGTGGTGCGAGAGATAGATAGATAGAATTTCCACCTCATACTAGTTAAGGGACCACCATTTGGATAATTAAAGCTGTATAAGCATGTCAAGTAACAGCGGACATATTGGAGTGCCAGAAACCCAAGCTGAGCATATAATCCAACTTCTTGGGGCTCTTGTGACACAATGGTAATGTCCCTAACTCTGATCCAGGACACCCAAGATCAAGTCTCACCTGCTCCAGAGGTGTGTTATAACATGCCTGGACAGACTGATTAGAAACATGTATAATCCAACTCCTTGTTCTCAATAACAATAGAGTATGTGGTATGAATGCACCATAGCAGCTGCCTCCATCTTTGCAGGACAGTTTCTAAATAAGCTCATAACAAAAAGTCATAATTTCCATTTCCAATCCAGTGCTCAAAATGCACAGAGGTGTTGGGCAACGTCACTCCTGAAAGCCCTATTAATGCTTGGGAAACTCAGTCACAGTGGTGAGCCATCAGAGAAAGGAGTTGTTGTGATACTGGTAGTAAGAAGGAGCAGTGCCAGGGAAACCATCACTCAGCCTGCCTGAGAGAGGAAATTGATCAACAGATCAGACCAGACTCTTAGTGGCAGGTAGGAAGGTGGTGCTAGGCTCAAATATAAGCTGACATTGAGGTGGCAAGAATTGGGGAAGTGGATAACTCCCCAGGACCTGATCAGGTGTATCCTAGAACTCTGTGGGAAGGTAGAGAAGTGATTGCGGGGCCTCTTGCTGAGATATTTGTATCATCCATAGTCACAGGTGAGGTGCCGGAAGACTGGAGGTTGGCAAATGTGGTGCCACTGTTTAAGAAGGGTGGTAAGGACAAACCAGCGAACTATAAACCAGTGAGCCTGACCTCGGTGGTGGGCAAGTTGTTGGAGAGAATCCTGAGGGACAGGACGTACATGTATTTGGAAAAGCAAGGACTGATTAGGGATAGTCGACATGGCTTTGTGCGTGGGAAATCATGTCTCACAAACTTGATTGAGTTTTTTGAAAAAGTAACAAAGAGGATTGATGAGGGCAGAGTGGTAGATGTGATCTATATGGACTTCAGTAAGGCGTTCAACAAGGTTCCTCACGGAATACTGGTTAGCAAGGTTAGATCTCATGGAATACAGGGAGAACTAACCATTTGGATACAGAACTGGCTCAAAGGTAGAAGACAGAGGGTGGTGGTGGAGGGTTGTTTTTCAGACTGGAGACCTGTGACCAGTGGAGTGCCACAAGGATCGGTGCTGGGTCCTCTACTTTTTGTCATTCATATAAATAATTTGGATGCGAGTATAAGAGGTACAGTTAGTAAGTTTGCAGATGACACCAAAATTGGAGGTGTAGTGGACAACGAAGTGGGTTACCTCAGATTACAACAGGATCTTGATCAGATGGGCCAATGGGCTGAAAAGTGGCAGATGGAATTTAATTCAGATAAAAGTGAGGTGCTGCATTTTGGGAAAGCAAATATTAGCAAGGACGTATGCACTTAATGGTAAGGTCCTAGGGAGTGTTGCTGAACAAATAGACCTTGGAGTGCAGGTTCATAGCTCCTTGAAAGTAGAGTCGCAGTTAGATAGGATAGTGAAGGAGGCATTTGGTATGCTTTCCTTTATTGGTCAGAATATTGAGTACAGGATGGTCACTGTTGGAATATTGCGTGCAATTCTGGTCTCCTTCCGATCAGAAAGATGTTGTGAAACTTGAAAGGGTTCAGAAAAGATTTACAAGGATATTGCCAGGGTTGGAGGAGTTGAGCTATAGGGAGAGGCTGAACAGGCTGGGGCTGTCTTCCCTGGAGCATCGGAGGCCGAGGGGTGACCTTATAGAGGTTTACAAAATTATGAGGGGCATGGATAGGATAAATAGACAAAGTCTTTTCGCTGGGGTCGGGGAGTCCAGAACTCTAGAGCATAAGCTTAGGGTGAGAGGGGAAGATATAAAAGAGACCTGAGGGGCAACGTTTATGGAATAAGCTGCCAGAGGAAGTGGTGGAAGCTAGTGCAATTGCAACATTTAAAAGGCTTTTTGATGGGTACAGGAATAGGAAGGGTTTGGAGGGATATGGGCCTGGGTGCTGGCAGGTGTGACTAAATTGGGTTGAGCCATCTGGTTGGCATGGACAGGTTGGACCGAAGGGTCTGATTTCATGCTGTACATCTCTATGACTCTAAGTCTTGGCCAGTGGAAGGGAATACGCTGGCCCATCTTGGAGGGTGGGGCATGCTATTGGGTTCAATACCTGCCTGGAGGCATTGGGGGAAGCGAAAGTGGCAAGTAGCTCAGTCCTACTGATACAGACAGAATTTGAAAGTTGGTAGCTGAAAAAACAGTGAATGTACAGTCAAGATATTTAGGTATACTAGAATGTCTTGTCAAGATTAACAAATGATTATGCAGAAATTCTTCATGAGAGATATAAGTGTCCAATGCTATTTTCATTACTTATGGGGGTGGGCGGTGTGTGTGTGAGACAGTGCATCCCACATCTGCAGACTGAATGGGGGTGTGGGAGGGGGCGGGGGACAGAGTGGCAAGGGTTTTGTAAGAGAGACGTGTTTATGGTCAGGTGATAGTATGTCTTGATTAGAGTGTACAAAGTTAAAAATCACACAACACCAGGTTGTAGTCCAACAGGTTTAATTGGAAGCACACTAGCTTTCGGAGCGACGCTCCTTCATCAGTTGATATTGTGCTTCCAATTAAACCTGTTAGACTATAACCTGGTGTTGTGTGATTTTTAACTTTGTACACCCCAGTCCAACACCGGCATCTCCAAATCTAGATTAGAGTGGTGCTGGAAAAGCACAGCAAGTCAGGCAGAATCCGAGGAGCAGGAAAATCAACATTTCGGGATAGGATGTGCCTAGCTATGGATTTATTGGATATTCTACTGAGAAAACACCTGAACTTCATTCTTTAAATAATTTGTTGTCAGATTTTCAATACAAAACACCAGTACCAGTTCAACAGTTATCAGTAAATTTGAATGATTTAGCATTAATTGTATCAGTTCCATGATCCCATTTTGGAAACAGTATGGGAGATTTATCCTAACTTAACAAAAACATCCTATTTCCAGGTTCCAAGTTTCAATAGTACATAAGTATCTACCTAATCTTTGGTATGACTATTACCTTTTTCAGCTCTTCTTTATAACTCTTAGAGAAAAACATTACAGATACTAAAGGCAATTTTACTATAGGTGTTTTGCAGTTGAAATGTTTACAGTCATAGAGTTGTACAGCATGGAAACAGATCCTTCAGTTGACCAGATATCCTAAATTAGTCGAGTCCCATTTACCAGCATTTGGCTCATATCCTTCGAGACCCTTCCTATTCATATACCCATTCAGCTGCCTTTTAAATGTTGAACTTATACCAGCCAAAACCACTTCTCTCACAGCTCATTCCATACATGCATCACCCTCTGTATGACAAAGTTCCCCTTAGATCCCTTCTAAATCTTTCCCCTCTCAACTTCAACCTATGCCCTCTAGTTCTGGACTCCCCCACCCCAGGAAACAGGTCTTGTTTATTTACCAGGCCCCTCATGGTTTTATAAACTATAAGATCACTCCTCAGCCTCCGACACTCCAGGTAAAACAGCCCCAGCCTATAGCTCAAATCGTCCAATCCTTGCAACATCCTTGTAGATCTTTTCTGAACCCTTTCAAGTTTCACAACATCCTTCTCTTAGGAAGGAGACCAGAACTGCACACAATATTCCAAAAGTGGCCCAACCAATATCCAGTACAGCCGCACCCTAACCTCCCAACTCCTGTACTCAATGCACTGACCAATAAAGGCAAGCATACCAAACGCCTTCTTCACTACCCTATTTACCAGCAACTCCACTTCAAAGGAATTATGATCCTGCATTCCAAGGTTTCTTTTTTCAGCAACACTCCCCAGGACCTTATCATTAAGGGAGTAGGTCCTGCCCTGACTTGCCTTTGCAAAATGCAGCACCTCACATTTACATAAATAAAATACCTTTGCCACTCCTTGGTCCATTGACCCATCTGATCAAGGTCCCATTGGACTCCAAGGTAACCTTCTTCATTGTCTACTACACCTCCAATTTTGGTGTCATCTGCAAATTTACTGACTGTAGCTCCTATGTTCACATCCAAATCATTTATGTAGATGATGAAAAGCAGTGGACCCAGTACCGATCCTTGTGGCACATTGCTGGTCACGGGCCTCCAATATGAAAAGCAACCCTCCACTGCCATCCTTTGTCACTGTTTTGTGATGCTCGGCTCGCCATGGCTTGCAGCAAATTTTCTCATGCAACCTTCCGCTCTTCACTTCACGAAATGAATGGTCTATGTCTGCTCCTGTGATACTTTGCGTTTTTTTAAATATTTCAGTCCTTGGATAGAATTCTGAAAAACACTCTGACCGATCTATCTATAATGCCTGAACTGGTTGCACTTAAGGTGAAGAATTAACCAGTCCCAATCCATGGACTTGAAGGCCGTGGGTTCCCCAGACTCTGCTTGGACCAAGTGCCTGACTCACTATGGTCAACCCACCACCATTGTGTAACTGAATGAGACCGTTAAGTGACTGTAGTCCTCCTTCACCTCACTGAGGACTGCTCCCTCTTTGACTTTTACACATCACTATTTGTTCGAACACAGGCACTACATTGCTGCATAAACTGCTGCAGGTCTGACAGTGACGTAGCATGATGCCACGCAGTGGCACATCCACCCTGTCTGCCTGATTGCTTAACTTCCAGTTTTCTCCTGAATCTTGCCTGACAAAATACTTTAACTGCAAAACATCTATAATAAAATTATCTTGTGCATCAATGTTGTCTTTCTTTAGGAGTTTCTACTTTATAAAGAAGACCTTAAAAAGGTAATATTCATACCAAAGATTAGATGCATATGTATATGCTTTCATAAACTGTCTACCTCTCCCCTACACTACAAAGGAACTGCAAGCCCCAAAGGTGGCAGCCAATAATTGTGCTCTAAAGACACTGTGTGCGACAAAGATAATGTAGGTTGGCAGCCTGTAAATGAGCTCTTAAAGACCTTGCACACTAAGAAAGCAATACAAGTCACACAATAGATGGCAGCCTGGAAGACAGTGAGTGTGTGCCAAGAAAGCAAAATGACGTATACAGAAGCTAGCAGTCTCCAAATCGGAGGTAAAGTGTTTTAGTGAGTTTTAAGACAATAAAGTGAACAAAGGCCAAAAAAAGTAAGGGTACCACCATTCTGTGCATGAGGTGCCCAGGTGTCCATGAGCTCCAAGCAGCCTGGCAGAAATATGCAAGTTGTGGGTGTGCCTGAGCTCCAAAGTAAAGTTTTCAATGGCTGAAGTGATGTCTGAGTTGGTCAAAGAGCAGGCATATGATGTGGTGAGGCTGATGGTTTGATGATGACAACTCGTGTGGTCAAAGGTTTAAGCAAATTGGTGGTTATGGAGAGTGCAATTGGAAATGGCATTAAAAAGGGAAGGTTGGGATTTTAAAGAGGTGCAAATGTATAAAATAGTCATCAGTTAATAGCAGGATTTCAAATTCACCATTTAGTACTTTAGAGGAAAATTAGAAAAACTCTTTCTAACGTTGAGTGTCAGATATTTTTGATGATTGAAATCTGCAAATAATACTGTTCTATTCATATAGAAGGGGCTGAATATTCATGGAAGAGCTGGGAAGGTTGAGTCCTGACATAACATTGCTTTCTTTAAAAAGGCCCTCAGCACATCATAAATTCATTCTGGGAATGTGGCATGCTGCCTCCAGAGACAATGTGGAAGGGGCCACAGAGGTGAATGAATGTCAAGATAAGTTGGGTTCTCTTGGACTTTGGCCTAGCGGTATTAAAAGCTGTAAGGCCCTTTAGCCCACGCCACAGACATCATTTCAATGATTGCCTGACCACTCATATGTCGTATACCCCCTGTATTTGCACTCACACCCCCCCATGCACACTCGTATCCCTAGTTTCTGCATAACTTTTATATTCCTCGTATGTGTCGCACATGCCTCATGCTCTGTCCAAATCCTTCAAATCTCAGGTCCCTTCATATTGCCCCATGCCCTCCATACCATATATCACCTATGCCCTTCATGCCTTCTCATATCTCCAATGTCCCCTTCATTTCTCCTTATCGTCCATGATCCCTCAAATACCGTACGTCCAATTCAAATAGCCATACACATGGGGCACATGCATGCCCTCTCATAGTCCCTGTGACCCCTCCATTTCCCTCATGTATCCTCGACAGCCACTCACCCAGTATCCACAAAGATAGTTGTCTCACTGCGGTCCTCGGGTCACTTCCTGAACTTGCCTTTCTTGTAGTCTTGCTGACTTTCCCAATTTGCCTCCCCTCCTCATGATGAGCTTCCTGCTTCCTTCCGTCTCATTTCTCCACTCATCTCCCCGATCTCCTGCTTGCTGTCTCTCCTGCTTACTGATCCTCCTAGTTGTCCACCCTAACTCTCCCGCTCATTAACACCCCTTGCCCTTTCTTTGCTGACCTTGCATCTCACCACTTTCCTCCTGGATCTTCTTATTTGCCACCTCTTCAAATCATTGACCTTACTGCATGCCAACCCTCCGTCTTGACACCTCTCTCACTTGCTGAGCGTCCAACCTACCACTTCCCTCTCTCTCAACTGACTGCTTCCCATGCCCTCACCTCTCCCACTTGCCAGGGTGGATTTGAGTGGAAGGGTTTGGTTTAAAGTGGGTGGGAATAACAGTGAGGATCCTTTATCAGATCAGAACTGGGAAGCTGCAAAGGAAGTGACATCATCCAGCACAGCTAAAGGAGTTCCTGCATGGCATTTAACCACCCCTACTGCAACTAAAATACTGTCGGGAACAGGATAAGGCCCTGGAGTGGTCATTAATTGGCCACTTCAGGGCCTCACTCGTCAGACAGGCCTGGAGGAGAGATAGGTGGCAGAAGGCTACCCACTGGACGTTACATGCCTCACTACCTTCAAATCCATGCAGAGATCATAAAATCCAGCCTGCAGACCTTAATCTCACATACTGACTCTCTTTCCTGTATGCTGATTGAGATTTTCTAATCAAACTGATCAGAGATGTTATGACACATCTCTGAAGCAGGTTGGACCAGAACCTAGACATTCTAGTCCAGAGGTAGGGATACTATTACAGCACCACCTATCGCTCTGCATTTCAAGGCTATTGAAGAAATCGAGCAATGTTGTGTTGTAGTCTGTTGTGTCTGTGTTGTACTCAGCAGTCAAATTAAATGATTCTGCTGAGTTTAGTTTTTCTGTGTGTGAGATTCATGCTCCATCTCATTCTCCACTGGAGAAAATGTGATCTGTTGGAAACAAATGAGAGACCTTTGCATCCATTTCCTACTTGCCATTTTTAAGGTTTCCTGTGTTGTCCCAGTCATCAAAAATCTGTCGGTAAAAACAATGACTGCAGATGCTGGAAACCAGATTCTGGATTAGTGGTGCTGGAAGAGCACAGCAGTTCAGGCAGCATCCAAGTAGCTTCGAAATTGACGTTTCGGGCAAAAGCCCTTCATCAGGAATAAAGGCAGTGAGCCTGAAGCGTGGAGAGATAAGCTAGAGGAGGGTGGGGGTGGGGAGAAAGTAGCATAAAGTACAATGGCTGAGTGGGGGAGGGGATGAAGGTGATAGGTCAGGGAGGAGAGGGTGGAGTGGATAGGTGGAAAAGAAGATAGGCAGGTAGGACAAGTCCGGACATGTCATGGGGACAGTTACTGAGCTGGAAGTTTAGAACTAGGGTGAGGTGGGGGAAGGGGAAATGAGGAAACTGTTGAAGTCCACATTGATGTCTTGGGGTTGAAGTGTTCTGAGGCGGAAGATGAGGCATTCTTCCTCCAGGTGTCTGGTGGTGAGTGAGCGGCGGTGAAGGAGGCCCAGGACCTCCATCTCCTCGGCAGAGTGGGAGCGGGAGTTGAAATGTTGGGCCATGGGTCGGTGTGGTTGATTGGTGCGGTTGTCCCGGAGATGTTCCCTAAAGCGCTCTGCTAGGAGGTGCCTAGTCTCCCCAATGTAGAGGAGACCGCATCGGGAGCAACGGATACAATAAGTTATATTAGTGCATGTGCAAGTAAAACTTTGATGGATGTGGAAGGCTCCTTTAGGGCCTTGGATAGAGGTGAGGGGGGAGGTGTGGGCGCAGGTTTTACAGTTCCTGCGGTGTCAGGGGAAAGTGCCAGGATTGGAGGGTGGGTTGTTTGGGGGCGTGGACCTGACCAGGTGGTCGCGGAGGGATCGGTCTTTGCGGAAGGCGGAAAGGGGTGGGGAGGGAAATATATCCCTAGTAGTGGGGTCTGTTTGGAGGTGGCGGAAATGTCGGCGGATGATTTGGTTTATGTGAAGGTTGGTAGGGTGGAAGGTGAGCACCAGGGGCGTTCTGTCCTTGTTACGGTTGGAGGGGTGGGGTCTGAGGGCGGAGGTGCGGGATGTAGACGAGATGCGTTGGAGGACATCTTTAATCACGTGGGAAGGGAAATTGCGGTCTCTAAAGAAGGAGGCCATCTGGTGTGTTCTGTGGTAGAACTGGTCCTCCTGGGAGCGGATCCGGCGGAGGCGGAGGAATTGGGAATAGGGGATGGCATTTTTGCAAGAGGTAGGGTGGGAAGAGGTGTAATCCAGGTAGCTGTGGGAGTCGGTAGATTTGTAAAAAATGTTAGTGTCAAGTCGGTCGTCATTAATGGAGATGGAGAAGTCCAGGAAGGGGAGGGAGGTGTCAGAGGTGGTCCAGGTAAATTTAAGGTCAGGGTGGAATGTGTTGGTGAAGTTGATGAATCGCTCAACCTCCTCGCGGGAGCACGAGGTGGCGCCAATGCAGTCATCAATGTAGCAGAGGAAGAGGTGGGGAGTGGTGCCGGCGTAATTACGGAAGATCAACTGCTCTACGTAGCCAACAAAGAGACAGGCATAGCTGGGTCCCATACGTGTGCCCATGGCTACCCCTTTGGTCTGGAGGAAGTGGGAGGATTCAAAGGAGAAATTGTTAAGGGTGAGGAGCAGTTCGGCCAAACGAATGAGAGTGTCGGTGGAAGGGTACTGTTGGGAACATCTGGAGAGGAAAAAAACGGAGGGTTTGGAGGCCCTGGTCATGGTGGATGGAGGTGTACAGGAATTGGATATCCATGGTGAAGATGAGGTGTTGGGGGCCAGGGAAACGGAAGTCTTGGAGGAGGTGGAGGGCGTGGGTGGTGTCTCGAAAGTATCTCTACCTAACTCGACACTGTCCTATCCCCCCTACTCCAGGAACTCCCCACATACGTTCGAGACACCACCCACGCCCTCCACCTCCTCCAAGACTTCCATTTCCCTGGCCCCCAACGCCTCATCTTCACCATGGATATCCAATCCCTCTACACCTCCATCCGCCATGACCAGGGCCTCCAAGCCCTCCATTTTTTTCCTCTCCAGACATCCCCAACAGTACCCTTCCACCGACACTCTCATTCGTTTGGCCGAACTGGTCCTCACCCTTAACAATTTCTCCTTTGAATCCTCCCACTTCCTCCAGACCAAAGGGGTAGCCATGGGCACACGTATAGGCCCCAGCTATGCCTGTCTCTTTGTTGGCTACATAGAGCAGTTGATCTTCTGTAATTACACCGGCACCACTCCCCACCTCTTCCTCTGCTACACTGATGACTGCATTGGCGCCACCTCGTGCTCCCGCGAGGAGGTTGAGCAATTCATCAACTTCACCAACACATTCCACCCTGACCTTAAATTTACCTGGACCACCTCTGACACCTCCCTCCCCTTCCTGGACCTCTCCATCTCCATTAATGACGACCGACTTGACACTGACATTTTTTACAAAACCACCGACTCCCACAGCTACCTGGATTACACCTCTTCCCACCCTACCTCTTGCAGAAATGCCATCCCGTATTCCCAATTCCTCCGCCTCCGCCGGATCTGCTCCCAGGAGGACCAGTTCCACCACAGAACACACCAGATGGCCTCCTTCTTTAGAGACCGCAATTTCCCTTCCCACGTAGTTAATGATGCCCTTTAACGCATCTCGTCTACATCCCGCACCTCCGCCCTCAGACCCCACCCCTCCAACCGTAACAAGGACAGAACGCCCCTGGTGCCCACCTTCCACCCTACCAACCTTCGCATAAACCAAATCATCCGCCGACATTTCCACAACCTTCAAACAGACCCAACTACCAGGGATATATTTCCCTCCCCACCCCTTTCCGCCTTCCGCAAAAACCGTTCCCTCCGCGACCACCTGGTGAGGTCCACGCCCCCAAATAACCCACTCTCCAATCCTGGCACTTTTCCACTGACACCGCAGGAACTGTAAAACCTGCGCCCACACCTCCTCCCTCACCTCTATCTAAGGCCCTAAAGGAGCCTTCCACATCCATCAAAGTTTTACTTGCACATCCACTAATATCATTTATTGTATTCGTTGCTCCCGATGCGGTCTCCTCTACATTGGGGAGACTGGGCGCCTCCTAGCAGAGCGCTTTAGGGAACATCTCCGGGACAACCGCACCAATCAACCACACCGACCCATGGCCCAACATTTCAACTCCCCCTCCCACTCTGCCGAGGACATGGAGGTCCTGGGCCTCCTTCACCGCCGCTCACTCACCACCAGATGCTTGGAGGAAGAACGCCTCATCTTCCGCCTCGGAACACTTCAACCCCAGGGCATCAATGTGGACTTCAACAGTTTCCTCATTTCCCCTTCCCCCACCTCACCCTAGTTCTAAATTTCCAGCTCAGTAACTGTCCCCATGACATGTCCGGACTTGTCCCACCTGCCTATCTTCTTTTCCACCTATCCAATCTACCCTCTCCTCCTTGACCTATCACCTTCATCCCCTCCCCCACTCACCCATTGTCCTCTATGCTACTTTCTCCCCACCCCCACCCTCCTCTAGCTTATCTCTCCACGCTTCAGGCTCACTGCCTTTATTCCTGATGAAGGGCTTTTGCCCGAAACGTCGATTTCGAAGCTCCTTGGATGCTGCCTGAACTGCTGTGCTCTTCCAGCACCATTAATCCAGAATCAAAAATCTGTGTCAAAGTGGCCTGAATAAGTCTGACTCTCAGCTGCCTCTTTGCAAGTGCCAATATATTACTGAAGTCTTCAGCACTTAGCAGTGTCATCCTGCGGCCTTCATTTTCATAAGGCTGTGAAAAGATGGGCGGTGGTTTGCAGCAGGTCTTTTATCTGACCTCTCTGAAAGTCATCACCATTTATGATGCCTATTTTTGCAGCAGAATCCCAAAATATGGAGGATCATTTGACATTACTGACTGCAAAAGAATAATTTAGACCTTCCCACTGCAAGAAAGTCTGTGGCCAGCATGCACAATGCCAGTAGTTGATACATGATGCAAACTTCTCAGAAAGTAACAATCATAACTTGCAACTCTAAAATATTTTAAGAAATAATTTAATGTAAATGTTTTATCAATAGAATTAGTTTCCACTTCTTTCCCAGGGCTTTAGTAACTTTGTTACTGACGTTATGGCAGATAATCAGAAGAACACCTGCAAGCTTATCTCGTCTGACTTGGATTACATTTCGACATAACTTCTATAAGTTAAGCAGGATTTTGGCCCCTTATGAGTAGCAACAGCATAAAAGTTGAAATTTTCTTCATTATTTGGAAAATTCTTTTTTTATCCTGCAATGGTTCATTCTGGTCACCCTGTTATAGGAGGATATTATTAAACTGGAGAGGGTTCAGAAGAGATTTATCAGAATATTGTCAGGAATGGAGGGTTTGAGTTACAAGGAGAGTCTGGATAGGCTGAGACTTTCTTCATTGGGGTGTAGGAGGTTGATGGGTGACCTTATAGAGGTTTATAAAATCCTGAGCGATATAGGTCAGATGAATAGCAGGTGTTTTTTTTTCCCTAGGATGGGGGCTTTCAAGACTAGGGGCCATATCTTTTAAAGTGAGAGGGGAAAGATTAAAAAAAAAGACATGCAGGGCATTTTGTGTTCACACAGAAAGTAGTGAGGTGGGACTAGTTTAGTTTGGGATTATGGTCGGCATGGACTGGTTGGATTGAAGTGTCTGTTTCCACGCTGTATGACTCGATAACTCATCTGGACAGTTTGCAGTAATTCCAATGCAAGGGGAAAACAACATTTTTACTGTCAAGGAGGAGAATTGGCTAGTGGACTCTGATTAATTGAGACATTGCCATAGAGAATGCACCAGCATTGATAATTGATAATTAATTGCACAGCTTTGTTTAAGTTTTAAACCAGGCAGGTTGATTCTTATTAAGTCCTTGCCCTGAGAAATGAACTAGTGACTGGCCGTCACCAACATTGTTGAGTTGAAATCGGCACAGTGTGTTAACATGTTGTCTGCAAAGAAAATGGCCTTTTTTTGTAAACAATATTGAAGTTCTGAACTACTAAATAAATCTTTGCTAAAGTGGTGCCACTGCCCATATGCTTTAGCATTCAAAAATTTAACAATTAACCATCTTTTGTTCCATTGGAATAATATTTAAATATAAATCTTTTTGTATATCTTTCTTCTGTTATTCTTTCTGAAGTATCCTTTGTTTCTCAGACCTTCATCATGAACAAAAACACACATCCATACATACTAAAGCATAAAATAAATGGTTCCAAGTTTGATTTTGAGTCTACTGGTAGTCAATTTTAATTATGTAACATACAATGATAGTAAACATTGTCACAGGATCCTAGGCTAAGGTGAAACAAAGTGAACTAGAGTTCTCATTCATAGTCAGCAATTACCCTGATGCATATGAACAAGTGAATATTAGCTAAGAACAGGACATTCATTATCTATTGGTGGAAGAGACTGCTGAAACTCTTAAAGTGATCATGCATGAAGAATAGTCACCAATGGGAGATTCTGGAGGATGAACACTGCCTGTAGAAAGAAGAGAATTAGAAATGCTTATTTTATGTTTCTATACAGCAGTTTAATGAAGGTGCCATTGCAGTTAAGTAAATGGTTACTCAGGAAAAGTTAGACTGTTAAAAGTCTGGTCTAACTCTGGAGTAACTATTTGACTGACTCCTTAACTTACTTCATATCCAACATATTCCCAGCTCTGATTGCACCTTCTTCAGATCCCTTACACACCTCAAACAATGACCTGACAAAGCCCTCTCCTCTCAGGGCTTGATATCGCACCTAAACACATAAATAGAAAGCGAACCATGCCACTAGTGCTTCACCCGGAGGCTCATTGCTGATGTTACCTAGTATGGTGATGAAACATCTGAAAACGAACCTTCCAGCTCAGCGAGCAAACCTACATCCATCCATAGATGTACAGGTTAGGTGAATTGACCATGCTAAATTGCCCATTGTGTTTAGGAATGTGTAGGTTAGGTGCATTAGTCAGGGGTAAATGTAGAATAATAGGGTAGGGGAATGGGTGGGTTACTCTTTGAAGAGTTGGTGTGGACTTGTTGGGCTGAAGGGTCTGTTTCCACATGGTAGGGGATTCTATGATTCTAATATTCCTTGCCACCCTGACCTAAGTAGTCAATCACTTACCTGGCCCCTTCCCAACTTGCATCCTACTTATTTGGAACTCACTCATCTGCATCCTTCCCCTACCCATCTAGCACCCTACTTAACTGTTACAGTACATCTTACCCATCTGGATCCCTAGCATTCTGCCCTCCTGGCAATCTAATGTAATCTTTCACTGGAGCTGTCAATGTGGCTGTCAGCGATGCTGGATGTTTATTTCCAAAATAGGGGAAATAGTCTCACCCAACTATCCTACACTACAAAGAACCTCTCAAATTTAAAGTACAGTCTGCAGTTCTGAAGGAGGCCTGATTGGAATTGCCTTTCAGAAATATGAAGCTCTTTCTAAACTTAAAAAATTAGGAGCTGAGTGGTAATCTCTGAGTGATTGCTAATCCTTAGACAATCCGATGAATTACCCCTGAAGAGCCCAACCATCAATGAATTTACCTAACTATGATCTTAGAAGTGATGTTTTTCACAAATTCATTCTCTACCCATTGTAGAACCCATTCTGTGCAGAGCCCATACAGACTTACCTTTTTGGGATCTGTCTGATTCCGCTATAGAATCACACAAGTTCTCTATATGTATCATCCAGCTGGCTAAAGAAACATCTTCTCAGCATTTACCCTTTTAATTTTCCCAGTCGATGACAGCTGAAAATAGTGGAAAAGAAATTGTGTAAAATATGTTGTTGTGTTCACTAACTTCTGAGGCCCCTTTGTTCTTTGTCAACTTGCACCGCCTTTTCAAAAAAAAATCCCTGTATACTCACTTCTGGTGTGGCTGTTCTAAAGCTTATAACTTTTCAACTTTCTTTCCTTATCTTATGGCCTATGATATACAGTCTATGACAGATTATTTAAATCCTAGGGCTTCTAGTTGATTGGTGATTATTTAAAAACTAGCTTTCATTTCTGCATAACCAGGCAACAATACCCACTGGATGGTGTGGCTACTGTCACTAGTAACAAACTGGTGTAGTCTCTGTCCAGCAGTCACTTCTGTCCATATAATCACAGCTTCTTCAGCTACGCTTGTTTGTGAGCTCGCTTTCTTCTGATCTTTCTGGATAAATTGTCACTATACAAAAGAGCTATCTATTCTCTCACCATCATAATTTTGCAAATAACTATCAATGAGCTAGTATTTAAGATTATTTGTTCAGCACACACTCCCATGCCTATTTAAGAAGGTGCATTCCTGCCACTCATTGTGGATTATTGTTTCGTTACTTGGTGCAGCTGCCACAGCTTTTGTACCCTTATCCTACACATCATGCTCATATGACTATGAACTATTCCAGGTGTCTTTGTGTGTGCCCCCATTCAGCAATGCTCCACAGCTAGACTTTGATCCTCTATCCCGGGGGGGGGGGGGGGGGGGGGGTGGGGGGGGTGGGGGGGGGGGGTGGAGAGCAAAGTCTAATACAATGGTACTCATGATAAAAAGTCACTGAACCAAAATAACATTTTTTCAGCCGTCTTGTCATTTCAGATCTGACTTTATAGCTAGTGTGGCTGTGGGTCGGCATTCAGCGAACAACAGAAAAATAAAATCAGATTTTCATGGGCAGAGTCTTGCATGCACTTTCAATACATTCAAAGGCAACATCTATTTTTCATTCCTCCATCCCACATAATAAATTATAGGTCATTGGAGGATATGCTCAATCAAGGAAGGAAAAAAAATCAAATCACAATGCTTCATGTTTCTTATAAGACCATAAGAAATATGAACAGGAGCAAAGCATTTGGCTCATTCAGCCTGCTCTAACATTCAATATGATCATGACTGATCTGACACTCCTCACATCCACTTTCTTGCCCTTTCCCCATAACCCTAGATTCTTGATCAGAAGGAAATCAAACTACCTCAGCCTTAAATATACATAAGGACTCTGCCCCCACAGCTCCCTGTGGCAAGGAGTTCCAAAGACTCATAGTCATCCGAGAGAAGAAATACCTCCTCAACTCAATCTTAAATTGGCACTCTCTAATTATGAGACTATGCCCTCTGGTTCTAGACTCTCCCTTGAAGGGAAACATCTTCCTAGCATTTACCCTGTTAAGCTCCTTAAGTTTCTTCTTTGTTTCAATGATGTGATCATTTGGGACTGTTCAAGTGCAATATTAGCAAAAGACTGGGAGCAGACCATCCAACTATTTGAGGAATTATTCGAAGTTTGGGGAATAACTTTCATAGCAAGCCAAATTGTTAAGAACAGAGCATAATGTAATGAGTAATGATCAAGTGTGAATCTTTCAATTAGAATGATTAAGGAACTTCAGATAGTTATCATGGTCCATGTCAGAAACAATGATTTACAAGGAAGAGGGAGGTTGTTCTGTTGATGACAGAACAATAGCTAAGAGCTAAATCAAAAGTAAGGGTAAATCTTATGTTTGTTTGGTTAAGTCCAAGTTGAGTTGAGATTTTTGTAGAGATTTCTACTGAGAGTTTTCTCTCCATATGTTACTAAGCTCTGTTTATTAACTGTTATCATGCCCCAATGTCATCCATCATGTCTGATTATGGACCCATCTTACACTGCATCATTCCCAGAACACTTAGTAGATAGCCCTGAAAGGCTAGTGTCCCTTGCACCAGTCACATCCTCAAAAGTTCACTGTACACCCGAATGAGCAGTGGCATTCTGAAGCTGCCTTGCTTAGTCAAAGGCAGATTGTGAACATGTTGAAGGGGAGGAAAATTGCACTGTGATTCTCTGACAGGGACCTGGAGGCCTGGTCAAGAGGTTGGTACAGCGTAGGGCTGTACATTTCCCAGTGGAGGACATATACTGCCATATCTTAGCAGCTTTGTCTAAGGTCACCACCCTGGTCAGTACCATATTAGTGGTCTGGAGGAATGGCCAGTAGTGCCATAAGGACATCAATGTCTTTTTCTGCTGCAAGTTAAATGCCACACTGTTCTCTCTCCTCCTTACACTCACTCTATCTTTGCCATCACACCCAACTCGATGCTCTGCCACACTGGTTTTTGCCAGCAACACCTTCCTTCACTCTCTCTCACTCCTACAAACCTCCTATAACATTACTGCTATAAGGCTTCTGCACTACTTCCTCATTACCAAGTTAAAAATCACACAACACCACGTTATAGTCAAACAGGTTAATTTGGAAGCATTGGCTTTTTTTTGCGCCGCTCCTTCTTTCAGTGGTTGTGGAGTAGGACCATGAGACACAGAATTTAGAGCAAAAGATAAAATATTTTTACTTGCATGACACTGCAATCCTTTGCTCTAAATTCTGTGTCTCATGGTCCTATTCCACAGACACCTGAAGAAGGAGCGGCGCTCCAAAAGCTAGTGCTTCCAAATAAACCTGTTGGACAATAACCTAGCGTTGTGTGATTTTTAACTTTGCCCACCCCAATCCAACACCAGCACTTCCACATCTTCATTACCACACCACCTCGCCACACTCTCCCCACCTGCAACAGCACAAACAGCCATACCACCCACTTTAATCTCACTCAATCTTTCACTTGCTCTTGTTCCAGGAGAAGGCAACCCAAGAAAAGGCCAGAGTGCTAGCATGTTTGGAGGGATGCCAGACATTAGGGTCCTCACCCCATATGAAGAAAGAATCCTGGTTTTTGCAGGAGAAGACTGGGACTGCCCCTGCAGCAGTACTGACACAGCCATGCCCTGTCAAATGAGTAAGAAAGAGTGGGGACCGTCAGAGAGAAGGAGCACAGATTTCATACTCTGAAGATGTAGAAGTCAGTATTGAGTCCCAGAGGCAGAAAAGTGTGAAGAGTGAAAGCTGAGATATTTTTTCCTCCAGCTTGTACAGAGCTGGCTTAGAACACTGCAGCAGTCAAGGATGGCAATGATAATGTGGGAACATATTTATTTTCTGAAATGGTGAGAAAAAATGGTCAATAAACCACCTTGTTCTGTCCTTGACTTCCTATAGTGTTCCACTAAAGTAGTAATAAGTAACCCCTGACATCCCCCACTCTCCCCAGTCCGTGTCTTGTTTGTGTCTTATCGATTTTGCTCTCAGACCCACACTTTCCTTTTCCACAGCTATAATTTACATCCATTTTACTGATCAATTTCTCCTTTACCATTATTATCACTGCATTCGTCTTTTCTCTGGGCACCCTCACGATTTGTACCACTGGTTTTACATTCACCTCTGTTTACATCATGTTCCAGTTCCTGTCAGTCCCAAAAAAAGAGACATACTAGATTTGAAATTTGAACTGGGTTACTCTCTCCACAGATGCTGTCAGACTTGCTGCATTAAATCAGAACTTTGTTTTTATTTCAGGCATATGGGATGCAATGGTTTTCATTCCCAGAAGCTGCAGCAGTCCAGCAAATCACACGACCGTCTGGCTAACTCAGTGGACAGGTTGGTAGCTGCCAGTCAATCCTTGGAAGTTGAAGCTGTGGAGATATAACTTGCATCTGGCAAGAAGACCATCAGGATGTTTCAGCTGTCCAGGCACAAGTGCCCCAAGGGTTGCCTGAACAAACCTCACAGGCAAGCAGATTTCACTGCCAAACTCCATTCCAGTTGCAAGCATGCAATAGGTGCTGAGCAAGTGACCATTAAGAATGCTAGTGAGCAGCCTGGCTCATACTGTGAGCTGACTGTCTGTCTATGTGTGCAAACTGTCCCTGATATAGCCTTTCAATGTTAGTTACTGGCACTCACTATAGTGCAAGCCTGTGCTTCTTGAGCACGGTGCCAGTGTATTAGAGAGGTGCTCTGATTGTTGAGAGAGGTTGACAAATGCCAATGTCCATGGGTGAGGGATGCATTCAGCTGGTGCCTATGGTTTGTGCCCTAAGTTGCACTTTGATTGTCGGCAATATGACAGTCATTAAGAACAAGTGGTGAACTAAATCTGTCTAAATCTAAAGTGCTAAATCTGTACTTTTGGTTTCCATAACAAATTTTACCAGCGTCTATTTACTTGGTGAGTTTGATGAGATAGAAAACTGAATATTAATATGGCAAGTTGGGTCATCAACAAGGTGTTTCACAAGCAACAATCTCCCTTAATTGATAACTCACCCCTGTTGAGTAAGAACCTCATCACGCTCTTTACGGAAAGCATAAAAGATGGAGCAAAATGCTCCTGATTTTGAGACAAACCTTATCCAATTCTGCCACAAATCTCACTAGAGTCCACACTGCTCAGGCCCCTATAGGATTCCTTCTAAGGCTGTTAAATTCGGTCCAATTACTATCCAAGCAATGGACTAGCTGACATAGGGATAAATATCGCAAGAATGTGAATATACATAGTGCCTTTAACATAGTAAGATGTGCCAAGGAGCTTCACAACATCATCATCAAAAAGCTTGATAACAAACCACCAAATATTATGATAGGTGACCAGAAGCTTGGTCAATTGGTTACATGTATGGCAACATGAAGAGGTTGAGAGGGGGAAATTCAGAATTAACAGTTCAAGCAGTTGAAAACAAGACCTTCAATGATGGGGAAATTAGCACTGGTGCTGTGCAAGAAGGTTAAAAGATGAAAAGTCGAAGAGTTTAGAGTCTTGTGGGGAGGGGGTGGTAGAGAATGACAAATGTTACAGACTGAGATGAACAAGATCAAAGAGATTTAAATGAAAGTTTGATATTTTGAAATTTGAGGCATTACTGGACCTGAAGCCAATAGAGGCCAGCGAGCAGAAGGTGATGTGTGAATGGGACCTGGTGCAAGTTAGGATAAAGGCAGCTTGGCTAGGAATAAGCTCCAGTTTATGGAGATTGGAACATCAGCCAGAAAAAATTGGAACAGGCTGGGAAAGTAAATGTCTGGGTTGGCAAGGAGTGTTCCAATTCATAGGACATTCACACAAACACTGGAATAAGAAATAGCTGGAACAGGTTACTTTTAAACCAGCTGGGGCCAAAGTCTAAGCAGAAAGCTGTATGTTAGAAAACTATTTAAGCCATTAAAGGGGGAAAGGGTTCAGGTACAAATCATATCAGACATAACGGTAACCTAGAAATAAGGACAAAAGACAAATGGAGAAATAGTTAGAATTTTAAGCTAAGGGGTTAGAAGAGTTTAGAAAAAGGAATAATAAAATACCAAATAAAAATAAAGCTAGTGCAATGAAAAATAAGATCATATTAAAATGACTGTATAACAATGCACAGTGTTTATCAATTTATATGTGAAAGAAACAAATCTTAATAGCAAGACTCTACTTGGGTAAATGATCAAGGTAAGGTGGCGAAGAGAAATTCTGGAAATGAATATGTGTAGTATGAGAAATTAAGCAAGAAATCGACAGGCACAATTTCAGTTTAAAGCATGGGATTTGAATGCATTGCAGAGACACACAGCATGAGCTAAAGGAGCTAAATAAATTGATGGCAATAAATAGGCTGAAGTATTAATGGTAAATTTCACAACAAATATTCAAAACTTATTTTGGCCATAAAAATATACTGCATCCCCACAAAGGCAAATGTTTCTCTTGTATATTTAAACAGCCATAATATGGTATCAACATAAGAATAAACCTGCACACAAATTGTGAAAAATAAAATCCAATGGGACAGCTTCAAAGAGGAGCAGAGAGAGATTTTTAAAAATAAAGATGTAAAAAATGGGAACATGAAATATAGAAGTAAATTACTTTTATAAAGCTATTAAGAATGAAAGCAGAAATGAATTAAATACTGATAGTATAAAAGAAACTTAAACAAGATTCATGGATGAAACTTATTGGATTTAAAAATGCAAGAGGAAGATAATTTGTGGGAAGGAGCTGCTTTTACTCTCCAGTTAAAAAGCATCTCAAGCCTAAAGAAAGCCAAATTATTTCCTTACATCTGTTGCTGTAATTAAGTCAGAGACCTTTATAAGTATGAACTTATAACAGCCTCCTTATGCCTTCAGTTAACAAGGGAAGGTACCTGAAGAAGAAAGATCAAGAAACAGCATTCTGATCAGCAAAAGGATCATCTCATCAAAACACTGCAGACAAAAGTCACTGAACGGCCTTCCTAGTCAATGTGAGAAAGTGTAAGGTCATCCACTTTGGATCCAAGACAAATTGGGATAACTTTTTAACTGGGGTGGGGGAGGAGAAAGGCTATTTTGTTGTCCACCTAGACAAATCATAACATGCATGTACAAAACGCTGTCCAAAGGCTAATATATGTTGGCCTTTATCTCAAGGGAACTAGAATACAAAGGGCAGGACGTTATACTTAAATTAACAGAGCCTTGGAATAACCTGGGAATGATATATTGGTCTGGCGAAAGGTTAACTCAGAGAAAGTGAGGACTGCAGATGCTGGAGACCAGAGTTGAAAAGTGTGGTGCTAGAAAAGCGCAGCAGGTCAGTCAGCATCTGAGGAGCAGGAAAATCAACATTTTGGGCATAAGCCCTTCTTCAGGAATGAGGCTGGTGTGCCAAGCGGGCTGAGATAAAAGGTGGGGTGGGGAGTGCCGCTGCGAATACGATAGGTGGAAGGAGGTGAGGGTGAGAGTGATAGGCCGGAGAGGGGGTGGGGGCGGAGAGGTCAGGAAGAAGATTGCAGGTCAAGAGGGCGGTGCTGAATCCAGGGGTTGGGACTGAGATAAGGTGGGGGGGAGGGGAAATGAGGAAGCTGGAGAAATCTACATTCATCCCGTGTGGTTGGAGGGTTCCTAGGCGGAAGATGAGGTGCTCTTCCTCTAGGCGTCGTATGGCCAGGGTCTGGCGATGGAGGAGGCCAAGGACCTTGGCGGAGTGGGAGGGGGAGTTAAAGTGTTCAGCAGGAACACCTCTGGGACACCCGCACCAACCAACCCAACTGCCCCGTGGCTGAATACTTTAACTCCCCGTCACACTCCGCCAAGGACATGAAGGTCCTTGGCCTCCTCCATTGCCAGACCCTGGCAACACGACACCTGGAGGAAGAGCGCCTCATCTTCCACCTAGGAACCCTCCAACCACACGGGATGAATGTAGATTTCTCCAGCTTCCTCATTTCCCCTTTCCCCCACCTTATCTCACTCCCAACCCCCGGATTCAGCACAGCCCTCTTGACCTGCAATCTTCTTCCTGATCTCTCCGCCGCCACCCCCTCTCTGGCCTATCACCCTCACCCTCACCTCCTTCCACCTATTGTATTCGCTGCGCCCCCCCCCGCCCTTTTTATCTCAGCCTGCTTGGCACACCAGCCTCATTCCTGAAGAAGGGCTTATGCCCGAAACGTCGAGTTTCCTGCTCCTCAGATGCTGGCTGACCTGCTGCGCTTTTCCAGCACCACACTGGTGAAAGGTTAGACAGTGATTTTACTAGAATATTACTGGAGCTAAAAGCATTAAATTATGAAAACAGGTTGCAGAAATTTGGCCTGCACTCGCTTGAATTTAGAGGGTTGAGATATAATCCAAACAAGGTGTCAAAAATAACAAAAAGATTTGTGAGGCCAGGTACAGATAAATTATTTTCTCTGGTGGAGAAACTCATAAGTAGGAGACACAACCTTAAAATTTGATCCAAGCCATTCAGAAATGCAATCATACAAAATATTGTGGAAATCTGGAACACTGTACCTAAAAAGTAGTAGCCGTTGAGTCACTGTCAAATTTCAAGACTCAGATTGACAGATGTTTATGAGGTAAATAGATCTAGTGCAATCTCTTCTGAGATCCAAACTGGGATTAAGCACAGGTCTCTTACCAAGTCTCTACATGTTACTTCCTGCCAACTTGAAAATGTTCATTTTATTCCACCTCTTCATTTTCTGTTCATCAATCAATCCTCAATCTGTCATCATATATTAGCTCTATATCCATGAATCCTAAGTTTGTATATTACCGTCTTGTGTGGTTCCTTATCAAATGCTCTTTGAAAATCTAAATACACTACATGTGCTGGTTCCTTTTTAGCAATATTAGCAATCACATCCTCACAAAACTTTGCGAGATTTGTTGAATATCATGTCTCATCCATAAATCCACATTGGCTTTGTTTCATCATATTGGTAAGCACAAAGGAATAATCTTCTCAGAGGCTAATTTTGACTCAGTCAATTTATTTCTCATTAGAGTTAGAATCCCTACAGTGTGGAAACAGGCCCTTCAGCCCAGCAAGTCAACACTGACCCTACAATGAGTAACCCACCCGGGCCCATTCCCTTACATTTATCCCTGACTAATAATGTACACTATAGGCAATTTAGCATGGCCAATTCACCTGACCTGCACATCTTTGGATTGTGGGAGAAAACCCGAGCACCCAAAGGAAACCCACGCAGACACTGGGAGAACGTGCAAACTCCACACATACAGTTGCCCAAGGCTGGAATTGAACCTGGGTCCCTGGCGCTGTGAAGCAGCAGTGCTAACTACTGAGCAACCGTACTGGGTCACGTAGTGCAGATAATACCATTTTACTTTTCCAAGTATACTAATCTACCAATGGTTGGTCCTTATTTTCTTGAATTTCCTATGAATAATATAATGGACAGCAATAAACAAAATGTTAAAAAATAATATTTACATCTGCGTAAATACTTTAGATACTTGAAAAATAAAGATCAAATTGTAGCAAAACAAAATCTTTCACTGTAGCTTCAAAGAAGCATTGTTAATTAGCAACCAGTGAGTCCACAATGTTTATCATGAGAAATGGAACAATGGTATACAAGCAGAAGCTATTGAATGAAAACAAGGGTCTATGCTGCTTCATGTCATAAAACATCTCATGTTATGTTCCATTATTTAAACTGTTGAAATGTTAGGATTCTGAGCTATTTCAAATTTACACCATTGCTATATGTCAACTCGGTTTTCTTTTACCACTGCTGTCTTATCACATTAATGACAAATAAACTGGTTTGTATTTTTTTTCTTTTTCGTTTGATGATTGCATTATTTTTTAAAAAAATTTTTCTTTCCTTTCCCCCACACTGCGGTAGTGCTTATTTTTCCCCAGCACCCATAGTGTGTGTGTGTGTGTAGGTGTGAAACACAGTGAAAGACACAAAGTGCACGAATCTTTATTCAATTGCCACCACCAGGAAAATAGGAAAGCACCCGAGTGGCCAGTGACAAGCACTGCCCTTCAAACCAAAGGGCAATGCTGTGTGATCAAAACAGTGAAGGGGAGGGTAGGGACTAAATCAAAATAGAGTTGGAGGGGGAAATAATGCACTCCACTCCCTGCAGCGCCCACCTCTCCCTGAACAACTCCAGGGTGTTGGTGGACACCGCGTGCTCCTTCTCCAAGGACACCCGGGCTCTAACGTAACCGCGGAAGAAGGACAAAACTGGTTTGTATTAGCTTTTTTTTGGCAAGGATTTATGTTGGATGGAATCTTGTCAGGCTCTGAGTGACATGGACTCTGGTAAGATGTGCAGCAGAATCAGATGAGGTGCTTAGTGAGGCTATCTTGATGTTGAGATCATCTTATTGTATATTGTATGCTTTTCTCAAGCAGTGTGGCAAAATTCTCATTAGACAGGAGTGAGTTCCCAATTGATGCTCATTATTGCTTGTTAAATGCCTTGTTAAAAGCCCAGCTCACCATTTTACCAAAAAGCCATGCAAACTAACCATACAGGAAATATTGACTTTTTGGTTCTTTAGTCGCTGGGTAGGCCAGCATGTATTGCCCCTCTGTAATTACACAGAGGGTAGGTATGAGTTAACCACATTGCTGTGTATCTGAAGACATATATAGGCCAGACCAGGTAAGGATGGCAGTTTCCTTTCCGAAAGGATATTAATGAACCAGATGGGTTTTTAAGTTTCATTCCTGATGAAGAGCTAATGCTCAAAACATTGATTCTCCTGCTCCTTGGATGCTGCCTGACCAGCTGTGCTTTTCTAGCACCACACTCTTCGCTCTGATCTCCAGCATTTACAGTGCTCACTTTCTTCCAGGTTTTTAGGACAATCAGTAATGGTTTGATGGTTATCATTAGACTCTTAATTCAAGATTTTTATTAAACTCGAATTCCACCATATGTCATGGCAGAATTTCAATCTAGATTTCCTAAACATATTTGGGTCCCAAGATTAACAATTTAACGATAATACCATCTTCTCCATGGAATCCATGGGGGATTTCTCAGTGAGCTCAACTTACTGCTTTCTCCAAATGACATCCATATTGGACATAGGGTAAACTCCATTTGCACTTGCCACAATCATGCACATCATAGACACTGGCATCCAATATTAGCCAGTCTTCATTTACCCTCATTGCACATGACTGATCCACTTTTGGGACATTTCTGCATTTCAAATCTGAATTTCAGGGCATAACACAACCATCATTGTAACACAAGAACACTGTACACTGACAGACACTCACCTAGCTCAGACTGGATCAGACTGAATCTGAGCTCTTTGCTTGGTGTTATAGTGATCACTCGCTCTGAGCCTGTCTGAATGTTTCACAGCATCCCTGCCTTGAACTGCCATTTTGCACATTGACCTCTTGGGCAATGATACCAGGCTCATATTACTACTGTCTTGCTGTGCCATTTAGCACAGACACAAAGCCAGGAGGTTTGCCATAGTTGTTAGACCTCAATCCAGTCAAAGGGGTAGCCTTTGCTCAGGGTATCCTGGCACAATAAATTATCTCTGATATCAGTCCCGGTCCTGCTCAGGGCAGTCAGAGGCAGGGTCCTCTGCTCACAAGGATTATGGAGCCAAATGACAGCCAGCATGCCAGCCATCTTGACTTTTTTCCATCCTCAGTGGGCTGCTTTGCTCCTGGATTTGAGACAAATGTAGGAATTACAGGAGATAAAAGTGACTGGCTTAGCTACTATTTTAGGTGCAGGAGGGGAGGTTTCTCAAATGCATGAGTAGGACATGCAGAAGCATGTAAGGTTAGTGGTATTGTAGTCTGAATGGGTGACGAGGAGAGGGGAATATTTTGCATGCATTAGTGAAAGTGGCAGAGCATGAGCCTTGGTGACAGGTGGCTGCAGTAGCAACGATAAAGTGAATGTATGGTATTGGAGAGAGGATGATGCCACTTATGTAGCATTCGGTCTACAATGCCGGGCATTCCTCCAGAAAGCTGAGACTGTTTTAATTTGTGTGGCAACCTCAGACCAGAGTGGTATGGTCTTTTGTTGTGGCCTCTACGGCTGGTCCATCTATGTTTCACCCCATTTAGTGGAAACTCCAGGAACATGCCCACAAAGCATGACACCAATTTCCCCCTGTCTACTATGTCTGGGGCAAATGTCAGGACAGTTGTTTGTTTGAGTGCCTTTTTAAAAATGGCAGTGGTGCCAGGGCTGCCAATCAATTCTGGAATCTCTGAATAGTGAGTTGCCCTAGGAACAGTATATGGCAAATGTGATGAAAATCAGACATGATACTCTCCTTCAGGGCTGAAAATCACCTAATATGGCAAATTTAATAAGTTGCAGTGAGAGAACTCACCTGGCCTCAAGGGAAAAATCAACGTGTTTTGCACTTAGCCAAAAAGCCACAAGATTCAGACGTTGTCAATTTGTGAATGGGGGAGGGTAATACATATATTAAAAATGGAATATAGACGCTTGCTTTAAAGTAATAACTACTTTTGTTTATTTCGTTGTAACAGTCCTTTGATTAGTAATTTGCCTCAGTAAAGATATTGAGACGCTTGCTCACTTTTGTTTCACAAGAAACAACTATATTTCAAAATCACTGAAAAAAAGATTGCAAAGTGTGATAGCCATAACATGCATGCACATAAAAAGCTCATCAAAAGATACTGAGTAAAAGATTAAGAATCTCAAAATACTATGGTATTTTGGAATCAGAAACAGTTAAGTACTGTTTTGTTTTAACTTAATTCTCTGCATATGTAGTTTTCTTACCAGACAATTTACAGTGTGACCTGATGTACGGAAGGAAATTTTAACCCTCAACTGGAGGAAACCAGATGCTATTGGGAATAGCAATGGACATAACCATTGACGTCCTGCTCAAATCTGACCAACTCTTTCCCAGCCCTAACATCCCTAACCTTCATACATATTCAAGTAAAAGGGCAGAATAATTTGTACAAAAGCAGATTATCTTTTCTCATGAAAGAATTAGCATTAGTCCTAAATTGAGACGGATTCATGTTAGGAAACTGAATACATGTGTACTTATATCAGGCCTTCAAAAGAACCAAGTAAACAGTTTTTGGAAACTGGAAATGCCTGTTTGCTGAAAATGTGTTTCATGTGTTCTGATTAAAGGAAAGAAAAGAGTTAGAGGAGTTCATTCCTTCTCCCATTCACAGTAAATGGTCACACACATTCAGTTATTTGGTGCAATATAACATCAGTGAGCCCAATAAAATTTATTTTGGGAATGACAGTGAAAGGAGTGTGTTGGTTTCAGGACTATGGATATTTACTTTCCTGGCTGATAGTCTTGGAGGATTTTGCACATAATGCTGAGGTAAGTCACACTAACACTGTCCTAGTGGCAGTTACTAAGAAGGTCAGCTGTCAGCAGAATTAATTTTCCCTGTGGCTTTGGAGAAGGATTGGTCAAAACTGACCCCATGCTTGTTGACTTCCCATGCTCTAATGTATTGCAGTATGTTTCAAGGGAGGTTGCCTGCATGGGCCAGAAATAGGGCAAACACTGTCATGTGGCTAGATTCTGCATAAAGGGTCCCTATTTGTTCCCCTGCTGGGGTGAGCTCTCTCAGAACTGATTCAATTGATGCCCACCATGTCTACTACTTCCATTTTAACCTCAGACATTTTGGTTGGGAATGCCTCACATTATTGTAGTGGGGGCACACAGATCTGTGAGGGTTCATCTTTTGGGCTTGGAGTGGACATTTTGCTCCCTCATTTGTGCTGCGTGTGATCATTGATTGTTACAACAAAGAAGGATACCATTCAGCCTGTTGAGTCTGCAATGGCTTCACAATTAGCATTCTGACTTAGTGCCATTCTTCTGCCTTTTGCCCATATCCTTTCACGTTGGATGATCATTTGAATGGAATCAATATCTTAAGTGCCTCATTTGATTCTGTCTCCACTATACTTCCAGCCAGTCCATTCCAGACTCAAATCACACGCTATGAGAAAATATTTTTTCTCAATTCATATTTGCTACATTTGTAAATCATTTTAGATATGTGCCCTCCCATTCTCAATCATTTTATAAGCAGGAACAATTTCTTCCTATCTATTCTATAGAGACCTCTCAAGACTTTGGAAACTTCTATCAGATCTCATCTCAGCCTTCTTCTCTCCATGGAAAACTTTAATCTATCTTCATAATTGAAGTTTCTCATCCCTGGAACCATACTTATGAACTTATACTCTTATGAACTCTCGCCAATGGATTCATATGCTTCCTATAGTGTGGTACTCAGAACTGTACACAATACTCTAGTTGAGATCTGAAAAGTGCCTTATATAAGTTTAGTGTGACCTTCTTGCTCTTGTATTCTCTGCCCTTATTAATAAAGCTGAGAATACTGTATTATTTATTCTCTCTTTACCTATCCTGCTACCTGGAGTGATTTATGCATATATATACTCAGGTCTTTCTGTTCCTGCACTCCCTTAAGTGTTGTACCCACTATTTTGTATTATCCATTTTGGTTCATTCAATCAATATGTATCGCCTTACACTTCTATGCGTTGAACTTTGTCTGCCATCTATCTATCGGCTCCATCAGCTTGTCTATGTTCTTTATAAGTTCTTACATTGTCCTATTCACAGTTTACAATGCTTTCAAATTTTGTATCATCTTCAAACTTTGACATTATCCCCTGCACACCAAGATCTATATTTCAGGAAAAGCAAGGTCGAAATACCAACTCCGAGAAATTCCACCACAAATCTTCCTTTAGCAAAAACATTACCATTGGCTATTTGTTTCCTACTACTCAGTTAATTTTATATCTGTGTTGCTACTGTTTTTTCTTTTATTCAATACATCTGTTGTGTGACAAATGTTGAAAACCTTTTGAAAATCCATTCTTGTAGCAGTATTATCCTCATCGACCCCAACCGTTGTCTTTTCAAAAACCATGAGAAGGTTAACCAAGCATGAATTCCCCTTTTGACATCTATGCTGGCTCTTCATAAACAATCCTCTTTTTCTCATCTGACTGCTGATTCTATCCCAAATAATTGCTTCTGGAAACTTCCCCATATTCCTGTATTGTTTGTACAGTTCTCCCATCTATTGTCCTACTGAAAGTGTTGGTCTAGGGATGAGCTGAAGGCTGTCCTTGGGCCTCTACTGTTTGTAATTTTTATTAATGACTTGGATGAGGGGATTGAAGGATGGGTCAGCAAGTTTGCAGACGACACAAAGGTTGGAGGTGTTGTTGACAGTTTAGAGGGCTGTTGTAGGCTGCAGTGGGACATTGACAGGATGCAGAGATGGGTTGAGAGTAGGCAGATGGAGTTCAACCTGGATAAATGCGAGGTGATGCATTTCGGAAGGTCGAATTTGAAAGCTGAGTACAGGATTAAGGATAGGATTCTTGGCAGTGTGGAGGAACAGAAGGATCTTGGTGTGCAGGTACATAGATCCCTTAAAATGGCCACCCAAGTGGACAGGGTTGTTAAGAAAGCATATGGTGTTTTGGCTTTCATTAACAGGGGGATTGAGTTTAAGAGCCGTGAGATCTTGTTGCAGCTCTCTAAAACTTTGGTTAGACCGCACTTGGAATACTGTGTCCAGTTCTGGTCGCCCTATTATAGGAAAGATGTGGATGCTTTGGAGAGGGTTCAGAGGAGGTTTACCAGGATGCTGCCTGGACTGGAGGGCTTATCTTATGAAGAGAGGTTGACAGGCTCGGACTTTTCTCATTGGAGAAAAGGAGGAGGAGAGGGGACCTAATTGAGGTATACAAGATAATGAGAGGCATAGATAGAGTCCATAGCCAGAGCCTATTTCCCAGGGCAGACATGGCTAACACAAGGGGTCATAGTTTTAAGCTGGTTGGAGGAAAGTATAGAGGGGATGTCAGAGGCGGGTTCTTTACACAGAGAGTTGTGAGAGTATGGAATGCGTTGTCAGCAGCAGTTGTGGAAGCAAGGTCATTGGGGACATTTAAGAGACTGTTGGACATGCATATGGTCACAGAAATTTGAGGGTGCATACATGAGGATCAATGGTCGGCACAACAGCATGGGCTGAAGGGCCTGTTCTGTGCTGTACTGTTCTATGTTCTATGTTCTAATGACAGTGTCTCCTCTAGCTGTGAAGATTCTCCCCTCCTCTAAGAGCGTTCTCAGGTTGGGGGAATGGCTCATGTAATTTATCAAAGGTATGCCATATTTCATGAAACAAACCAGCAGTCAAAATCGATTAGGTTTTGTCTTTCGAAATCTAGATGGCTCTACATGGGTTTACTCTGAATGCTCCTGAATTGCTGGTGATATGTCACGCAGATCAATTAGAAGTTTTTCGCCTGCTCGTAATCAACGGACATTTTGGAGATTGATCTCTTGAGCCTTTCTTGTTGAGAGTCCACATTTCTGTGGCAAATAGCTATCTTGAAACCTTATTCAAAGTAGTGGTGAAGCAATCCACCCCCCGCCCCCCCCCCCCCCTTCTAATTTCGGACTGACTCTATCTGTGTAAGGTCTTCAAAGCTTAATTCTGGAGAAGGAAGATTTGGACTGTTACTGGGTGGAGACAAGACTCCTGAGCAGCTTTTCATCCAATTTCTTTGAGTTTGTAACTCCATTTCCAGTTTCTGGAAGTGGGAATCTCTTTCTTCTTTTCCTTTCTCTTTGTTCTCCCTTTTCCTTCCTTCTCACTTGTCTCTGCCTAAACGTGACCTGTGTTTTAAGCTTTTCCACCTTTAACAAGGCGATAGGAAATTGGTCAGTATCTAATAGTGGTCCCTCAATTTGTGATTGTGGACTGACACCTAAGTGCTCAGCCAGGACTTCTTTCCATATCACCTTGTTGGCAGATTCACTTGTAATTCCATATTCCTCAGGGTCACTAACATTTCAACAGGTCAACTAACCCATTCTATTTGTTCCAATGTTAGACTAAGAATCTTCTGTTGCGACTGATTATTTCATTTTACAAATCATTTCTGGGATCCAGTTTTACCCTTCTGATTTTCAATTGCTTTATTTCAGCTTGTTTCTTATATTTGGACTTCTGTCAAATTTCATACAGTTTGGTCAAATTTTTGGCTTGTTTTATTGGATCCAACCTGAATGTGAAACCTTAATTTTTGTTACCTCATACTCGCCAGCTATCCACAAGCAGATTGTGATTTAATTTCTCTCCTTTTAAAAAGTGAGGTTGTAATTTATACTCTCTACCACTCTGCTGCTTGTGGATTCTAACTATTTAATGACCACAATCACACCACTGCACAGTTAAACCCTGAAGTAGGGTTTACTTCATGCATTCTTTGAAGTAGGCGGGGGCAATACTTTCCAACACAGGCATACTCGTAAACATAGAGGAGGAGAAATCAAATTGAAAAGGACAAAGAAGTCAATCAATTAGCAACAACCTGAGAACATAAGGTATCGAAGTGGGCTCTCAAGCCTGCTCTGCCATTTCATATGATTATGGACGATCTTACCTTTTCCATAACTCTATTTTCCTGCCCATCACCTTTAACCCATTACTAATTACAAATCTTTCTAATTACTCCGTAAATTTATTCAGTGTCCCAACATCCATTGCACCTTGGGGTAGTGAATTCCACAGGTTCATGACCATTTGAGAGAGAAAATTCCTCTTCATCTCTGGTTTATATGTGCGCCACCCCTTGGCATAAAACTATGACCCCTCATTCTAGATTTAAATAGAAAGAAACCAAGAGATACCTATTTACCAATCTCTATCCTTTTACAGTTGAGTCCAAAGCTGGAGTTAGCAGTCTGAAAGTCCTCTGTGGGGATCAATGAGTGGCTATCCAGCTGTTCTGCGATTGTAGACTATTCCTCCTTTTTAAAAATTCTCAAAGATATGTTGAGGGATATTGATGAAATGTAACTTCTGCTTCACTGTTATGATGAAAAAAAGATTTACTTGCAGAGCACACCAATGCAATTTTTAACTATTGTACAAGCCAGAGGATTTTCTTTTGTAGCCTGGAGTTAGCAGTGTCAATATCATCAGGAGAGGTTGATGCAACAGCATTGCTCCCCTCTCTTCAAAATTGCATAGTTAGATGGTAGTTGGATTCAGTACTGTGTGAGTAATGTGACCTAGTCTCTCTTGAGAGGATAGGCAAGGATCAACAGTTATCATGGAGGCAAAGGCTAGTCAAGTGTCTATGTATATCAGAGATTAATTGGAAAGTGATTGGCACATTTTTTATGGGATTAATGTAACTTGCAATTCTATTGTGTAGAGCTTTTGTCTTCCTTGGAGACTCCTGTGTATCTGGGGCAGTGTATAAGAAAATAGTTAGCATTCAGTTGCATCAGAAGGTACAGGAAATGTTAGTTGGCAGTTTTTGACTTCTGAGAAGTTTCTGGAAGGTTACTGCATGTGATTATAGCAATCCTTTTTGTTAGGCTGATTAATGTGTTTTTTAAACCATGACTAAGATATGTATTCAAGTACACTGCAGTTATTTTTAATCCATTTGTGATGTTGGTGAATTGATTGCAAGATGCGTTCAGCAGAAGCTGCAAGATAAATGTGATGTAATGCAGGATAGATGTGGCACAGAAAGACTCAAGAGTTTGAACCATGAGCTCTGGACTAATTCAGTAATTTATTACATCTACATTTGTATTATTATTTTACAACTGATAGTAGGACAGGCTCAAAACAGATTCCATGGCAGGGAAAACACCAGGGGTAACAAGTGCTGAGCCACACACTTCATTTATGGAAAGAGGGAAATAACTTTGAAAGAAGCTAAGAGATGGTTGTATTTTCAAGTTTGTGGGTGCAGGCTTTAGATCTCTTGCTGCAGCAAAGGAAGGTGCCAGGTGTGGAGGGTGGGTTGGTGGGGGTACATGGACCTAACAAGGGAGTCGTGGAGGGAATGGTCTCCTCGGAATGCAGATAGGGGTTGGGAGGGAAAGAAATCCTTGGTGGTGAGGTCTGACTGTTGGTGGCGGAATGGCAGAGAATAATGAGCTGTATCTGGAGATTAGGGGGGTGAGGACCAGGGGAGGTTCTATCCTTGTTGTGGTTGGAGGGGTGGGACTCGATGGCGGAGGTGCGGGAAGTGTAGGAGATGTGCAGGAGGGTATTATTGATCATATAGGAAGAGAAATTTGGGTCTCCAGGCCTCGAGATAGAGACAGTATTAGTGCATCACAAGAGACATCTTCACTCTTCATGGTCACGTTTATTGCCCAGTTATAATAATCATCAGGTAACCCTGATTTCATAGTGGCAGATCTTCTAATTGAATCACGTTGGTACTGTTTCAGGAACAGAAAATTTTAGCTCCAGTGAGGAATTATGACCATATCATGTATTATAGCATTATGTGACCTGAATAATCCAACACATAACATTCCAACAGCTGATGTGCTGTCATTAACAACACAGCATAGCGAGAGACACAAGAAATCTGATAAGCAAATGACAGTTGTCAGGTTTTCTCAGCACTAAAATCATATTTTCTGCTGACTTTGAGAATGAAAAGCACACTGTCTTGCACTACCCGATGTACCTGACTTGCTATGAGGTGCTCAGTGTGAGTGCATGATTCTAAGCAGGGAGAAATGTGGAATTCTTATACAAAGAATTTAGCCAGCATTGTGAAAGAGAGAACTTGTTGATCATCTTCAAATGCCACAAATTTCAACAGTGCTTTTCACAAAAAAAAACACAGGGTCAAGGTGACATACCAGAGCTGGAGGCCTGGGCATCTTAGTCTTGAATTATATACAATATACCATTGTCACAGGTCTTGGAAAATGCAACTTAAAAGTCATACAGTTATGCTTGGAAATAACATTAGGACGAGCTTTCTGAAGTGTCCAGCTTCTCTATTTAATAATATAGAAAGCAAGATGGACCAGGTCCAAAGGAACACCATGTATAAAGCTCTGGATTGGAGGCCTGGTGGGTTGGGGGGGGGGGGGGGGGTTGTGTGGGGGGAACGGGGGATGGGAGGGGGGATGTGGTTGGTGCATTGTGGAGTGTGGGGTGTGGAGAAGGATGCAGCCCCATCCTGATGTCGATCTTTTTGTAAAGCTGCATCAACGTGCACATGCACCCTTGGTACGCAAACACCAAGTCTCATCACATATTGAGGTTTTACCTATCCCCAGTGTTATGAAGGATAGGTCTGGCCTTCACACTGCTGTATGCTCTGAATAGTTGGACTGTTCCATATCACCTGTCCCTTATGGAAACATTTGTAAAGAAAAGCACCTTTCACCACAAGTCCATCAGGAAGTGGTCAGCACGGAGCATTCTTGGAATCCTGCAGGAAAAGAAGAGAGTTGATCCTATTGGATGGTTCCCTGAGCAGAACGTCAAAGTTATTTGGCAAATTTATTATCATCAGAACTTTGCAACAAGTACCAAGACATCACTTGGCTGGTGTGAGAAGGACACTACCTGTGAGATCTTTCATGTACAACCGGAGTCTCTCCACCACCTCATGCTGCACTCAAAGCAGCTGCGCGGAAAGAGGTGGGGTTCAGACTGTCACACATCTCCTTCTGGAATGTGTCTTTGCAAAGAAATTTGAGAGAGGGATGGATTGGGTTTTGTTGTGGTTCGTCCTGAGCAGCTCTGTGACGTAGGATTCTGTGTTCTATGGGATGTCCACTGGGAAGCACACTGAGATAAACAGTGACTGTGCGTAGAGGACCATCAACTCAGTAAAGATGCTCTTTGGTCTGCTTGGAACTTGTTGGTCTTCCAGAGCAAAGAATTGACCCCGACTGGCACATTCCAAAGTCAAAGTGTGATGGGGAAACACTATTTAAAGTACAATGGGGGTCCATTCAGTTATCAGACCCTCTGTTTGTTTCAAATGAATGCAAATAGTTTTGTATACTTGTTTGGGTTTTTTGTAATAGTGAGAAATGCCAAATTTCAATGTTTGCTTATAACTCATGTGCAAAAACTGTTCAGCAATATTTTTAGAATTAAAAATCTAGCGAACAACCAAATTTTCATGATTTATGTTTTTGGGTGTCATACTGTACACATTTGGAGCAAAACATTGGTTTACTGCCAACACCATGATCTTCACTTTTAAAATTTCAAGTAAAATGTCAATCATTTTAGTGTTGGACAGACTCCTGTTTCACTGGAAATAGGGTGCAATTTGCATTCTACTTTCAACTGCATTCATTTGATCCTTAGAATTATATCAAAATAGCACCAGTTTCCAGGTGTTGAATAGAGTTTTTAGCTGTTTTACTGCTTGAAAATATGGATTCTATTTTGTCAATGTATTCCTCTCCCCATGTTCTAACTTCATCTTTTTATACTGTTCTCCAGGTTTTCACTCACTGCACTGAATTATTTTACACTCAGCTTCAAGTATTCAACCAGCTCCAGGTTGTCTCTCTCTGCACTAGGTTGTCTCTCTCCTTTTGTGAGAGACTCTTTCTCTTTGATGATTTCCTTTCTCTACCCACTATGCTTTCTCTCTTCCAGACATTTTCTTTTCACCAGTGTTCTGTTTTTCTGTTCTTGGTTCACTCGATAACCTTATTCCAGGCTCTCCTTCTCCCTGCGGCAAATTTGCATCTTTCCTCTGCTCCACACTCTACAGCCTTTTTCTATTTTACGTTCTGTGTTTGTCCCTATTTCTCCTCCATAGCACCAAAGATATTTCAGAGGGAGAAAGGGAAAGTCCACCAAGAGAAATATTGTGAATAAAACATGACCAATTAAAATCAGTGGAGGCACCAACACATTAATAAAATTCTTCTTATTTATATCCCAGCTGGATGTTATCTGGCACTGGATTTATTGGATGACTGTTATTAATCTAATAAGTGGTTCTCCAATCATTCAGAATCTGACTGTGAAATTCTGGCTTTATGGATTTCTGATTCTGAAGATGAACGTCCAAAGTGTTGGTGATTATGCTTTGGGAGCTTGTTTAGTGGAAATCTTTGCTGTCCATGTGTCACTAGAAGTGGTCATGTGTTTTACAGAGTTACCACACTGCCTAGAATTAGATTTTTGTAATTCATCATTAATAACTCAGTGTACACATCAATTCATGAATGTCCAACATTCCCTGCAGAAACCAGATCTATCAGAAAATAGATGGTTACTAGCCATGATGCTCGTATACTAAACCCACTATTTTCAGTAGGCATTGCTGTCAGATTTAACACTACAATGACATTTCTGCTTTGAAAAATCATGAGGAGCCACACTTCTTTGAAAAGTAAATATGCACGTTGAGGTTACAGTGATGAATTTGGTTTAATTCACTAGCTTGATTTCTTACTGTAGAGTAACACTTATATAACAAAATTTTCTGCTCTGTGTGAATGATAGTATAGTCAAAGGAGCAATTAGGCATATTGCTGGTTTGGGTTGGGAAGGAGAAACTGCAGGAGCTCATTGCAAACCACAAGTTGCAAGTCATAGTTTCTATTGAAGAGAAAAGCAATTAGGCGGTTTTTTATGATCTCAGCCTGAATGAGAAAATGAGCAAACGACAGGACAGAAAAATAATCCAGAGTAGAAAGTAATTAAATTTATAAAATACATTTCACATTAGGATGCCCAAATTGTTTCACACCCGTTGAATCCTGCCTGCCGGTCAATCAGAGGCCGAAAACTCTTCATTGATTAGCATCACCATGGAGAGATGGGAGATGGGAACTAATCGACCTATGGCCCATGATCACAAAAGTACCCAAACACATGTGAGAGTTGGCAGAAGAGGGTTAAGGGTCCCAGTGGTGGAGTTTAGCATCACATGCAGAGCAATAGCTCCTGACGTTATGCTGAAGAGTGGACGATTGTGCCAGAAAACCTGTTACAGGCCATGGAGGATGTGATAGCAACTGCGATGCCACTGCCATACTTCAAATAGAAAATCCTGGCCGACCGAAGGATGTCATTCCATTGATGTCCTCAAAGTCTCAGACAAAAAAGCTGACCAAGCAGAGGATTTAATGCAGAAGCACGTGAAATCAGAGACAGATAACTTCCATATGGAGATGGTCCATCAATGAGGTATTCTCCTGCGATTGTTTAAAATCAGCAATTTAGTGGTTCATTTGTTAAAGTAACATTGATTTGTCCACAATACCAGGAAGGATGCCCATTCAAATGGCAGCAAACAAATCATTTAAGCATACATTGTGAAGGAGGCTTATAATTGGGTTTACAAGGGCAATAAAATTAACACCAGCAGCTCTGTACAGAATCTTGGACTGCTTCAATGGCGCAGCGGAACTGACCATATGGTGGCAATTCAAACTGGATTGAACTGCTTAAGGATTTTAAAAATCATTTTGAATGAAATTCCTATGTCTGACTAAAATGATCATATATACCATGATACACATTTTTAGGTTTATTCATCTTATTGCACTATTGTAATCAAGTTTATATTTGTATTTTCTAGGAGTCTTTCCAACGAGTGTAGGTTTCAAACTGGATTGAAGTCAAGAAATTAAAGCAATTTGTAAGGACATGAATTAGGTAAAACCATTCTCATGAAAGATCACAACAGAAACCTGAAAGTTAACCATTTCTGCTTTTTCTTTCAGTTTATCATACGAACATAGGAAATAGGAGCAGGAGTATGTCATTTGGTCCCTCAAGTCTTCTCCAGCGTTATATAGGATCATAACTCATCATAGCTCAGAGCCCAGGCCTCAACTCCTCATTTATGCCAGCCCATCTTAGCCTCAACTCTGCAGTACTTCAAACATCTAAATTATGAGAGGCATGGATAGGGTAAATAGGCAAAGTCTTTTCCTTGGGATCGGGGAGTCCAGAACTAGAGGGCATAAGTTTAGGGTGAGAGGGGAAAGATATAAAAGAGACCTATGGGGCAACATTTTCAGCTGCCAGAGGAAGTGGTGGAGGCTGGTACAATTGCAGCATTTAAGAGGCTTTTGGATGGATATATGAATAGGAAGGGTTTGAAGGGATATGGGACTAGATTGGGTTGGGATATCTGGTTGGCATGGACAGGTTGGACCGAAGGGTCTGTTTCCGTGCTGTACATCTCTATGACTCTATCTAGCCCCCACAACTCTCTGGGTAGCAAATTTCTTACATTCACTACCCTCTAGGGGAAGAAATTCCTTCATATTTTGTTTTCAAATGAGTGTTCCCTTATTCTATAACTATGCTGAGATTTGAGATTCCACCACAAGTGGAAACTTTTCAACATCTACCCTGTTAAGACCCCTCAGAATATTGTCTGTTTCAATATAATCACCCCTCATTTGTTTAGACTCTAATGAGAAAACATCTGACCTGTTTAACCATTCTTGATTTTGTTTTAAACTGTCTCCAATGCCAGCACACTTTTTTTCATACTACTGGGATGGAATCAGTAGACAGTACTCTATGTGCAGCCTCACCAATACTGTATGGTTTTAACAAGATTAAAGATCACAAATTAAAAATCAGTAGGTTATAGTCCAACAGGTTTATATGAAATTACAAGCTTTTGGAGCGCTGCTCCTTCATAGGTACCTACTCCACTAGCTACCTGATGAAGAAGCACTGCTCCAAAAGCTTGTAATATTAAATAAACCTGTTGGACTATAACCTGGTGTTGTGTAATTTTTAACTTTGTTCACCCCCAGTCCAACACCAGCATCTCTACATCATGGTTGTAACAAGATTTTTCTGTTTTTAAGCTTCTTACAATAAAGGCCAAAATTCAACTTGCCTTTTTAATTAGTTGCTGCACCTGTGGCAAACATTTTGTGTTTCATGCACAAAGACATACAGATCCCTCTTTGTTGTAATTTTTGGAGTCCTTCTCCATTTAAATAATATCTCCTTTTGGATTCTTCCTATCAAAGTGTATAACCTCACACTTTTCCTCCACTAAAGTCTCTGCCAAGTTTTTGTCCATTCATTCAAAATACCTGAACCCTCTTGCAGATTCCTATGACCCCATCACAACTTGCCAGCCTCCCATTTTTGTAACATCAGGAAATTTGGATGCTTTGCACTCTGTCCCCTCCTTCAAGTAATTAATGTAGATAGTAGTTAACGGAGGTCCTTGGTCAGATCCTTACAGCATTCCACTAGTTACACCTTTCCAACCTGAAAATGACCCATCTCTTCTCTGTCTTTGTGTAAGCCAGTCCTCAATCCATGCAGAAATGTTACCACAATACCGTAAGGTCTTACTTTGTAAAATAGCTTTTTTATGTAACAGCTTACTGAATGCCTTCTGGAAACCCAAATACACTACATCCTTCAGCTTCCTTTTATCAACTGTACTTGTTATATCTTCAAAGAACTGCCATAAATGTGTTAAACATGATTTCCCTTTCATAAAACGATACTGACTCTGTTTGACTGTGCTAAGCCTTTCCTAAATGTCCTGCTATTGCTTGTTTAATAATGGACTCCAGCATTTTTCCAACAACGGACATTAAGCTACCTGGCCTATAGTTTCCACATTCTGTCTTCCTCCCTTCTTCAACAGGGCATAAACATTAGCAGTTTCCCAATCCACTGGAACACTAAAGTGAGTTCAGGAATATTTTGATGAATGTCTTCACTATCCCTGCAGCCACTTCTTTTAAACCCCTTGGATGCAGGCTGCTTGGTGTTTTATCTGCTACTGTCTTTCTTTCATATACCCATAGGAGCTCATTCTGTTTGTGTTATGCTTCTTGCCAAATTATTTTTATAATCAATTTTCTCCCTCTTTATTGGCTCATTAGTCATCCACTATTGGTTCCTAAAAAAAAATCCAATCCTCTACCTTACGACTCATTTTTGCTGCTTTATTTGCCTTAATTTTTGATTGGACATCCCTCTTGACTGTCTTTGTTAACCATGGGAGGTACATCATTCTCATTGAGATTTTCCTTTTACCCAGATTAGTTTTTGCTGAGCATTATGAAATATCTGATTAAATGTTTGCCACTGCTCATCCACTGACTTTCCACTTAGTCTATTTTCCCACCATGCTTTAGGCATATTTGTTTTCTTCAGCCCTTTGTACTTGCCCTTATTTAATTTGAGGACATTGGTTTGAGACCCAAGTAACCCTTCCTCAAACTAAAGTTGAAATTCTACCATGTAATGATTCCTATCCCTTGGAGATCCTTCACTATGAGATTACTTTTTAATTCATCCCTTGTTACACATAAATAGATTAAAATAAAACATACCCAGATGGGTTCTGCATCATACTGCTATAAGAAACAATTGCTGATGCTCTGTCTAAATTTGTCTTTCATGTTGCCCACATGGTTTGTCCTGTTAATATGCAGTTTAAAATCTTTGATGACAATTGTAGTGCACATCTTACACACCACCATTATTTCAATTTATACTTTACCCTAAAGTGAGGCAACTCCTTCGAGGTCTATAGATAACTCCCACCCGTGACATTTTTTTTCCTTTGTTATTCCTTACTTCCATCCAAATGGATTCCACATCATGATCTATTGCATCATTTCACTACTCACAACACCACACTGATACTATCCTTTTTAACAAAGGTGCATCACCTTCCTCTTCCATTTTTGGTCTCTCTCCTGAAACCACAAAGGTAATATCTCCTGATTACTACCTGAGCCGTGTACAAATTAGGGTAAGTAAGATTTCCAGGGTAAATGTATGGTTCAAAGATAAGCGTGGAGAAATGAGTTCCAAAACCTTTGGTCTTTCTCCTGAAACGTTGAATATCCTTGAATACTGAGTTCACTATCTTGGTGATCCTCAATCACATCTCTGTAATAGCTATCAATTTCTATTAACTTATTTGTAACTGAGCTGTCAACTTCTCTATCTTGTCATAAATGCTTTGTATAATCAGATAAAGATCCTTCCAGTATGACTCATTACTGTTATTGAGGTAAAAACAATGACTGCAGATGCTGGAAAGCAAATACTGGATTAGTGGTGCTGGAAGAGCACAGCAGTTCAGGCAGCATCCAACGAGCAGCGAAATCCTGATGAAGGGCTTTTGCCCGAAATGTCGATTTCGCTGCTCGTTGGATGCTGCCTGAACTGCTGTGCTCTTCCAGCACCACTAATCCAGTCATTACTGTTATTATTTACTTTGATTCTAATTTCTGCAACACTCTTCTGTGCATATTTTCTCCAAACTGCTGTCACACTTAAGATTATCATTTGCTTCTTCACTACCCTACACCTCTGTTGTCTTGTTTCTTTTTGATTTTTTTAAACTTGCACTTCTTCTAAATTTGCTGTGGGTACTGCAGTTTGGGTCAGCACACATTGTCTGTTCCTAATTGCCCTTGAGATGACGATGGTGAGCTGCATCTTGAACTGCAGCAGCATCCCCCCCACCCAGTGTTGTAGGTAGAATTCTCTGCCCAACTAATTTTTTTCAAAGCCCTTTCTACAACCCCAGTTTGAAGATTCACCTGGACACTGCATGTTTCAAATTAAGTCTCCCCCAAAAAGAATCTCTTTCCCCAGTGCTGGTGCCAGTGTCCCATGATTTGGAACTCATTTCTCCACACTTATCTTTGAACCATACATTTACTCTGGAAATCTTACTTACCCTAATTTGTACACGGCTCAGGTAGTAATCAGGAGATATTACCTTTGTGGTTCTATTTAATTTAGCTTCAAGCTACTCATAATGCTTTGGCAGAATCTAACTTTTTTAATTCACTCGTGGGATGTGGGTGTCACTGGCTGGCAAGCATTTATTGCCCACCCCTAGTTACCCTTAAGACTTGGTGGTGAGCTGCCTTCTTGAACTGAAGCAGTCCATGTACTGTTGACAGACTCCAATGCCTTGGGGAGGGAATTCCAGGATTTTGATCCAGTGACAGTGAAGGGATGGTGATATATGTTTCCAAGTCAGGATGATGAGCAACTTGGAGGAAAATGCAGGTCGAAGTGTTCCCATGTATCAGCTGCTCTTGGATGGAAGTGGTCTTGAGTGAATTTCTGCAGTGTATCTTAATCCTACCTTTCCCATTAGCATCCACATGGACCATGACAAGTGGATCCTCCCAAGCTGAGAACAGATGTCCAGAAACCAAGTAAGCAATATGGCCTTTGGACTCTATCTTTGCTGCAGAATGCCGTACGTATTCCCCTAAATATGTTACCTCTGTTCACTGTTATTTCTCTTTACTTCCTCCCACATGAATGCTGGTTTGGACCACTGTGTATTGAGTGTGGGAGTTGGGAGTTCATGTTTCAGCTGTACAGGACAATGGTGAGGCCACTTTTGGAATACTGCATTCAATATGGCTTCTCTGCTATGGGAAGGATGTTGTGAAACTTGAAAGAGTTCAGAAAATATTTACAAGGATGTTTACCAAGGTTGAAGTGTTTGAGCTGTCGGCAGAGGCTGAATAGACTGGGGCAGTTTAGTGGAGGCTGAGGGGTGACCTTTTAGAGGTTTATAATATCATGAGGGGCATGGATACAGTAATAGACAAGGTTTTTTCCCTGGGGTGGGGGAGTCCAAAACTACAGGGCATAGGTTTAAGATGAGAGGGGAAAGATTTAAAAGGGAGCTGGGGGGCAGTTTTTTCACACAGAGAGTTATGCATGTATGGAATGAGCTGCCAGAGGAAGTGGTGGAGGCTGGTACAATTGCAACATTTAAAAGGCATCTGAATGGGTATATGAATAGGAAGGCTTTAGAGGGATATAGGCCAAATGCTGGCAAGTGGGACTAATTTATTTAAGATAACTGGTCGGCATGGCCAAGTTGGACTGAAGGGTTTGTTTCTATGCTGTTCCTTTTTATCTCCTGTCACCACAGTCCTTCTCACACAGGTCAGTTCTTCTCATTATAAGTTGCTATGCCCACTTTCTCTCATGCTATTTCAGAAGGCTTAAATGGTGTGTTATAATTCCAGCTGTGCAGAATCTCCCAGCTTTATTCTGTGTACTTATTTTAAGAAATACCATGGGTTATGTAATCATATATAATCACAACAAGGTTAATTTTAACTGTTCTCACCATAGAATAACCAATAGCAACGGGTTAAAACCGTATTTTACATCCTGACTTCCTGCCATAGCCCATTCCTGAACACTGGGCTCGATTACAAACCTATGATAGTTGAGCAATTATCTCTTGGCAATTAACTATTGACCCTAAGTATTTCCTTTTTAACAGCTGCAATGACTTAGCCTTTGCCCGACCCAATATTTATATGGCTTTTAATTCTGAGAGTTTTCACAGCCGAAAAACATCAGAATGGAATTTGTGCCTGACCATTAAACTCACTGAAGACAATTTAAAATTATGAGGATGAGCTAATGATCATGCACAGGGCTGTGTAAGGTACACTGGAAGGATGCACCTTCTGCATTTTGCTGGCTTTGTTGTCCCACGATGCCTGCTTGCAGTATCAAGAAGTAGATTGAGTGGACATTTCCAAGGACATAGACATAGAAATTATATGAGAAAGTGAGGACTGAAAATGCTGGAGATCAGAGTCGAAAAGTGTGGTGCTGGAAAAGCACAGCAGGTCAAGCATCCAAAGAGCAGGAGAATTGACACTTAGGGCATAAGCCCTTCATAGAAATTATAGGCAAGTTAAGGCACAAGGGAGCTTGACAAATTTGTATGGAATTTATTTTAATTCAAGGAGCTTTATGTACAAAGTAGATGACTTGAGAGCACAAATTAAAACATAGGTCCTTTCAGCCTACTCCACTAATTATTATGATCACTGCTGATCAATAGCCAGTTCCTGCTTTTCCCTCATATCCTTTGATCATTTTAGCCCAAAGTGCTATATCCACTCTGGCCTCAACTACTTTCCATGGTCACAAATTCCACATGTTTACCACTCTCTGGCTGAAGAAATTTCTTCTCATCTCAGTCCTAAATGGTTTACCATGTATTCTTAGACTATGGCCCTGGTTCTGGACTCCCCCATTATCAAGAATGTCTTTCCTGCAGCTAACCTGTGTAATTCTATTAGAATTTTAGACTACTATGAGACTCCCCACTCTCATTTTTCTGAACTTCAGTGAATATAATCCTAGCCAATTCAACCTCCTTATATGTTGGTCCCAACATTCTAGGAATCAACTTGATGAACCATTCCTGTATTTCTTCGATAGCAAGAATATCCTTCCTCAGATAAGGAGACCAAAACTTCATACAATATTCTATACATGGTCTTACTTAGACCTTGGCTGAAAATGTGTTGCTGGAAAAGCGCAGCAGGTCAGGCAGCATCCAAGGAGCAGGAGAATTGACGTTTCGGGCATGACCCCTTTCTCAGGAATGAGGAAAGTGTGCCAAGCAGACTAAAATAAAAGGTAGGGAGGAGGGACTTGGGGGAGGGCGTTGGGAATGAGATAAGTGGAAGTAGGTTAAGGTGAGGATGATAAGGTGAGGGTGATAGGCCGGAGTTGGGGTGGGCATGGAGAGGTCAGGAAGAAGATTGCAGGTTAGGAAGGTGGTGCTGAGTTTGAGGGTTGGGACTGAGACAAGGTGGGGGGAGGGGAAATGAGGTCCCAGAGGTTTTCTCTGAAACGTTCCGCAAGTAGGCGGCCTGTCTCCCCAATATAGAGGAGGCCACATCGGGTGCAGCGGATGCAGTAAATGATGTGTGTGGAGGTGCAGGTGAATTTGTGGCGGATATGGAAGGATCCCTTGGGGCCTTGGAGGGAAGTAAGGGGGGAGGTGTGGGCGCAAGTTTTGCATTTCTTGCGGTTGTAGGGGAAGTCAGCAAGAAATGTCTGCTTCTGTAGTCAAATCCACTTACTTTGTAGGGCAGCACATCATTTACTGTCCTACTTTGACACCATCATCTTGATAACTTGTTATAATGTCTCTACATTAATTAGTTTGTACAGTTTTAGATTAATTGTTACTTTGGTTAGACCCTCAGCATGCAACTCTTATACCTGGCATGTTATTCTAGTTATTTGGCTTGCCTCTGGCATCACCTTACTTTTAATTTTTTGTAATTATTTCTACCTGAATTGATCAGATCGTAGGTCATCCCTTCACTTATTATTCAGCTGTTGACACTTTACTCACACCGTCTGACACTCTTGATCAACTTCAGAAACCTAATACTTGACCTGTCAACACTCCACTCATACCATTTGTATGATCTTTTGATCTCTCTGAATATAAAGTCTGTGCTTGAGAGCTCTCTTTACTTCACCTGATGAAGGAGCAACAATTCAAATTCTTGTGATTTCAAACAAACCTTTTGGACTGTAACCTGTAACCATGTGACTTTTGACCTCATCCTTTTAATAGTGCCATTGGAGTTGAAGACAAGTTCAAAAAGAGATGGTAAACTAAAAACGTAAGTTCCAAAGTCACATGTTAGATGTCAAATCAGCATTTGGTATTGATTGATGTCACTGTCTACTTTGCATATCCCTGGTGCTAATGCTACCAACTTCACAACATGGCAATCATTACATTCAGGCTGAAGTAGAGAGAAATGGGTCCAAGACAATTTCTTAAAATTTAAATAAGAACAATTTTTAATTTTAAATAATGGCAAGGCAGAGCTGGCTGAATGAATCGACAAATTAAAGGGTCAGTCAATAGAGATGCAGTGGCAGGAATTTAAGGGGATATCTGAGAAAAAAATAGAATAGATACAATTGAATGAAGAAAAATGTGAATCAAGTATGGATTGGTCCTTGAAAAAAATCATACTGGAGAATTAATAATGGAAAAGAAAGAATTGTTAGGTAACTTACAGCCTTCACTATGGGGGATACAAGTATAATGCCAGCAGCAGAGAAAAATCAGGAAATGAAAGATAGGAAGGAACTCTGGAAAATAAATCACTGGAGAAGTGGTACTCAGTAAATTGCTGGAGCTATGGGCTGACAAATGTTTGGGTCCTGATGGATTTCATCCTCGGGTCTTAATATAAGGGGCTTGCGTGAGTTTTGCAAAATTACAGCCAGTGCAGTAAATGTCTCGCAAGCCACTTACACCCTTCCAAAGTACCTTACACTGCCAAAGCCACTGACATTCCTCTCCTTAGGCACCTGTCCAATACCCAACTACTCCTGATATGTTCATTTCGATTCATGTCCTCAGTTGCCTCAATTCTCCAAATGCCATCTAAAATATATTGACTCAAACAGATCCTCTCTGATCTGACCTGCTTTTTCCATTCTATGTTTCAGACAGTGGGGACATCAAAATGGGATTTAAATGGAGATAATCCACAAACAAAGCCTAGGCAATTCCCAAACATGCCGTCACCAAAATCAGAAATAATACATTAGGAGAAAGGACTTCTAAATTTTAGAGATTTTCTCCAATTTGGCTATAATAGAGAGATCTTGTATTATTTCACCCATCATCCTCCTTTTAGGAAAGACAGTGCCCGCCAAAGCTTTCTTGCTGTGCATGCTCACATATTTCTTTCACCACTCTCATAAATCCTTAAAAGTGAGTTTCCTGACCTCATGCCAAACATAACGATATCTATTGAAGTTGACTGATCTTCTGCTGCAATTTTGGAATAAACACAGAAGAAATACGCAAATACCTGAATATCCAAAAACCCAAAGAGTTCACTGCCATATCAGCAACAACCAAATCATTCAAAACAGGCGAGAAGAACAAACAGAAAATAAAATCTGGGAATGCTAAACTTTTGCATTGAGTAGGCCCATCAGATTCAGTTGAGCTCTAACTTCACTGGTCAGCAATTGGCTTGCTGTTTAAGAATGCCTGAATTGTGTAGAGGCTTTGGTTGTTTGAAATGATTTAAGTTTATGGTTGATGTGCATAATTGAGTTAACACAAACTTACAATACAATTAGATGAGCTCTTGTATTGTAGTTGTGCCCTTATCTTCTGACCAAGTCAAGGTTCAAGCACCACCTGTTCCAGAGATGTGATATATTAGTGAATTCAAATAATGATCAGTACAGTGATATGCCTATGTCAAACAATTAGTTTGAACTGTTACTCTCATTCCAAGCCAAAGAACATTCATCACTTCCCTATCACATACTTCAGTTTACTCAGCAAATGTTTAATTTTTTCAGTTATCACTGAACTGGAAATGACATGATTGAGGTCATGACAATTGTTTGTATTATTAATGTTAATAAATAAATGCTATATTGAGAGATCTGAAAGCCGTGCTTGAAAATTGATGAAGCCCACAAAACCTGCGTCTTTACTTTTGCTTCAATTAATATCCTACAAAACAGCAACCTTGAAAATGCATTTAGGAATCCTGTATGCAAATATTTAAAGTCTTCTTGCTCCTCAAGAGCAGCACCATTGAACAATCTTTAAAATCTGTATTTAACATTTTTTTCCATAGTAAATAAATGTACAAATAGATCTTCAATTCAATTGGTCATGGATAGTTTGTATTTCTCTATTAAGCCGAGCTGTCCTTATAAGGGTAGTACTTTTCTTTTCTCTGTTAGAATCCAACAATTGCAACTATAAATTCCTGATGACAATTGTAGGTCAGTAAATTGCTCATAAATTTCAAGCTCTGGGTCAGAGAAAACAGAAGTGTGAAATCTCTGGCATTTTTTCTTTCTTTTTCAAGATTTACAGATGTAAAACAAAGTTTGACATCTGGAGTGTGACAAAGGCATTCAAGATGAAAGACATTTTATGGCCCTGAAGATTCACAACTAATATAGGGCCAGGAGAGGATTTTGTAATTAGGTCACATGGCTGGAGCCTCATACCATTTCAAAGCATAACTCAGGTGCCTGCCAGTAGGTGGGGGCCAAAACATGGCATTGGACACCACTCACATTGTACGTCAGTTAGTACCAACCCTCAGACACATGCCCGTGTTGCTCCATTCAACTCTTGAACATTTTAAAAATCTAAATGGCTTAATTTGCTAACCAAACCTAAACCCCCTCCGTGGAATTCATAAATGCTCGTTGGCAGGCTATGCATCTGATTTCATTGGGCATGCCAACACACTGGCTGATTCTTAGAAGATGGACAAAGGAAATTCGAGTCTTTGAGTCTCCACCCATAGCTATTTACCTTCTGATGCTGATAACTTTGACTGAAACTGAAGGAAGCTGCTCCTATACACCAACACAGAAATCAGCAATATTCTAGCATATCAAGTTACAACTCAATTTTTGAACCTTGCACTGCATTCCTGTAAAGTTATCTGAGCATGCTTTGGAAAGGCCAATGTTTTCAGCCCTATGTATGCACTAACATGACTACAGTACTACACATGGTAAGAAATAATCTAAAAAGAGGAGCACATTATGTCATTGTGCAGAATATATTATTTGCTTTTGCTTTGCCTCACCACTTTACGATTTCTTCTGCTTGGAAATGGTGGCTTAAAATGGTCAGTAATATGCAAATGTTATGATCTATCACACGTCTGTGATCTTTCCAATCAGAGTGTATAGAATGGATCAATATGTGCAAAGTAGAATATGAACAGATTGTTCAAATATTTTGCTCTCAAATCCTCAGGGACCTGGGTTCAATTCTCATCTTGGGCAATTATCTGTGTGGATTTGCACATTCTCCCTGTATCTGTGTGAGTTTCCTCCGGGTGCTCCTGTTCCCCCCCCACAGTTCAAAGATGAGCAGGTTAGGTGAATTGGCTGTGCTAAATTGCCCATAGTGTTCAAAGGTATGTAGGTTACACACATTAGTCAGGGGTAAATGTACGGAATGGGGAATGGGGCTGGGTGGGTTACGCTTCGGAGGGTTAGTTTGGACTTGTTGGGCCGAAGGGCCTGTTTCCACACTGCAGGGAATCTATGATTCTATGAATCTAATTCTCAGACTGCCCTTTATTACCCTGTTGAATTGTTCTGTGCTACCATTTGATTATAGTTGTTTTTATTTGTAGGATGTGGGTGTTACTGGTTGGGCTAGCATTTATTGCCATCCCTAGTTGCCCGGTGGGCAGTTAAGAGTCAATCACAGTGCTGTGGGACTGGAGTCATATGTTAGCTAGATTACATATGGAAGGCAGTTTCCTTCCCTAAAGGACATTCCTGAACCAGGTGGGTTTCATTGTCATTGTTGATGATCACTTAGTCATGAGTATGTATGACCATGTAGGAAATTCTATTTCACTGGTCATGGAACCTCTGGTCCTTGTATGGCTGATCAGCCCCAGCCTCGAGCCATATCTCTGACAACACGTTTGGTAGGTATTTCCAGAAGGTGGAATTGGTCCTTCAAGGTCTGTTTGTTCAGCAACATTCCTCAGGATCTTACCATTAAGTGTATAAGTCCTTCCCTGATTTTCCTTTCCAAAATGCAGCACCTCATATTTATCAATCATGAATTTATGAAATAATAAGGTATATTAAATATGTTAACATCAAATACATTAAATTCCATGCCATAATGTGGAAGTGCCCATTGATTCACAATGCCATATCCAAACTGAATAAAAATAAGTAGTGTTCCTTCAAAAGGAATCATTTTCAAAGATAAATAGATTGCAGAAAAAGAGAATGTAATTGGTTTAACACATGGAGAAGTCTCTTCATGAAACTGAAGTGCAACATATACGTATCATCACAAATGGGAGAAAGTGAGGACTGCAGATACTGGAAATCTGAGTCAAGAGTGTGGCGCTGGAAAAGCACAGCAGGTCAGGCAATATCCAAGGAGCAGGAGAATCGACTTTTCAGGCATCAGCCTTTTCGCCTGAAACGTCGATTCTCCTGCTACTCGGATGCTGCCTGCCCTAATATCATCACAAATGGTAAAACACGAGGGTATATTAAGGAATGGTTCATTGGAAGTGGAGTCGCAGGTAGATAGGATAGTGAAAATGATGTTTTTCCACGCTATATAACTCTATGTCTCTGCTTCTGGAACAATTCAGCAACACATTTTTCTTTACTCCAAAGTGGTTTTCAAGAGCACTTACCACCAGATCAAAAGTAGATGTACCATTTGTGAGCTTCTCCAATTCCTACCAGGGAGAGGCAACGTGGTTTTGACAAGGAGAAAACATGTTTCAGTAACTTATTGGAGTTCTTTGAAGAAGTTACTTGCACTGTGGACAAAGTAGGTGCATTGTGCTTGGGTTTCCAGAAAACATTCTGAAATAAGGTGCTCTATCAACAAGGTTATTACAGAATATAAAAACTAATTGTGTTGGGGTACATATTGGCATGGATAGTCGATTGGCTTGCTCACAGGAAGTAGAGATTGGGTATAAATGAATCTTTTTCAGGCTAGTCAGATGTCATGAGGGGTCAATGCTGGGGCCTTAACTCTTTTAAAATTTATATAAATGACTTGGATGGAGGAACCCAAGGGATGGGAGCTAATTTTGTTGATGACACAAAGATAGGTAAGAAAGCGAGTTTGGAGATGATGTCATGAGCCTAAAAAGGGATCTAGGTAAGCTAAGTGAGTGGGCAACAATCGGGTTGTTAAAATATAATGTGGGCAAGTGTGAAATTGTGCATTAGTAGAAATGCTGAAAAAGAAGAATATTATCTAAATAGTGAGAAGTTGCAGAGTTAGGAGATGCAGAGACATCTGGGTGTCCTAGTGCATGATCTGGGTGTCCTGTATGCATGTATAGCAAGTAATCAGGAAAGCTAATAGAATGTTATGCTTTATTGCTGGGATTTAAATGTGTTGAGAGGCTATACTGATACCTCAAGTACTGTATACAGTACTTGTTACCATACAGTTGGAAGCAGTTCAGAAAAGCTTAATTAGACTGATACCTGAAATAAATGGATTGCATTATGGGGAAGGGCTAGACAGACTAGGCCTGTGTTCTCTGAAGTTTTGAAGAGTCAGAGGTGACTCAATTGAAACGTAAGATCCTGAAGGGACTTGACCAGATGGATGTGGAAATGATGCTTCCTCTTGTGGGCGAATCTAGAACTAGGGGTCATAGTTTAAAAATAAGGGGCGACTCATTTAAGATAGAGAGGTGGAATAAAATTTTCTTTGAAGGTTGAGAGTCTCTGGAATTCCCTTTCTCAAAAGACAATGGATGCAGAATCTTTAAATATTTTTAAGGCAGAGATGGATAGTTCTTTATTGCTAAGGAGAGTAAAGATTATTGGCTGTATGCAGTAATGTAAAATTGAGGTTAAAACCAGATCAGCCACGATCTTTTTGAATGGTAGAGTGGGCCCAAGTCTCATGTAGGACATACTAAATGGCGTAGCATCCAAATTACCCTGAGGCAGAGAGTTCCAATGATTTAGCACCTTTGACTGAAGAAAATTCTCCTCATCTCAGCCCCAAATAGTCCACTACTTATTTTGACACCCTGCACCCTAGTTTTGCACCCTCACCCCACCCATGGAAAATGTCCAGCCTTTATTCTGTCAAGCCTTCTAATAATGTTGTATATTTTAAAGGGCTCATCTCTCATTCTTTTAAACTCTAGAAGTATAAGTCCTGACCACACAATCTCTGTCCAGAGGATTCCAAGGATCAGAATCAAGTAGTTATATCCATGGGGGAATGCCAATGTTAATTGTGCAGCAGCTTGATGAGACAGCATTGTAAGTAATAATTTAGCTGTAATTATAAAGGTACAAATGGAACCACGTGAAAGCAGTTACATTCAACTAAACATCAGTGGAGAAGCATTGGAAGGGATGGAGATTGACAACCATGCAAAAGATTTCACATTGTTTGAGAAAGACACAAAAATAAGCATGTATAGTATCAAGTGTGATGTATACAAATGTGGATTCGACAATTATTTCTTGACACTGATCATCACAAGTCAAATTTAAAAACTGCTTCAAAAGACTAAAAATAATTTTATAATGATTTTGAGCCCCGAGTTAATTTGAAGTTAGACTCATTTCGCTAAAGTGGACTTGGATTTCTAAGAGTTGGAGAAAGGTTGATTTAACTGCTTCCTCCTCAATAATGGGAATGGGATGTTAGGATCTTTAAAACAGAATATTATTACGTATTATCCTTCTTCCACTGATCACCATTGTAGTGAGGTACTGGAACCAGATGAGAATCTCATAAATTATGGAAATTAAGGTCCTTTACTTTGGCTGAACAGGTTCAGTAGTGCTGGCAATAGATTACTGGATTAATAATCCAGAAACATCAGTTCATATGAAACCTTAGTAATCTGTGAATTTGCATCTTCTTTTTAAAGCAATATTAATTTGAAATAAAAGTTCAATAAAAGTAGCTATGAAACTCCTAACAAGAGCAGGACTTATACACTTAAGGCCCTGCTGTGCAAAGAGACCTTGGAGTACAGGTTCATACTTCCTTGAAAATAGAATTTCAGGTAGATAGGAGAGTGAAGGAGGAGTTTGGTGTGCTTATCTTTATTGGTCAGAGCATTGAGTATATGAGTTGAGGTCATGTTGCAGATGTACAGGACATTGGTTAGATCACTATTGGAATATTGCATGCAAATCTGGTCTTCCTGCTATTGGAAGGATGTTATGAAATTTGAAAGGGTTCCAAAAAGATTTACAAGGATATTGCCGGGGTTGGAGTGTTTGAGCTATAGGGAGAGGCTGAATAGACTGGGGCAGTTTTCCCTGGAGCAGCGGAATCTGAGAGGTGACTTGTCGAGGTTTATAAAATCATGAGGGACATGGATAGGGTAAACAGACAAGGTCTTTTCCCTGAGGTGGGGGAGGTCAGAACTAGAAGGCAGAGTACATAGTGAGAGGGAAAGATTTAAAAGGGACCTAAGGAGTTACATTTTCACGCAGATGATGGTGAGAGTATGGAATGAGCTGCCAGAGAAAGTGGTGGAGGCTGGTACAATTACAACATTTAAAATGAATCAGGATAGGTATCTGATGAGGAAGGGTTTAAAGAGATAAGAGCCAAGTGCTAGCAAATGGGACTAGATTAATTTAAGATATCTGGTTGGCATGGACAAGTTGGACTGAGGGGTCTGTTTCTGTGCTGTACATATCCATAACTCTGATTCTAGTTCACAAATACTCTTTAGGGAAAGAGATTTGTTATCCTTATCCAGAGAATATATGAGATTATGGGTTAGTTGGCCGAACAGCTGGTTTGCATCACAGAATGGCACCAACGGCATCGGTTTAATTCCTGCACCAGCTGAGTTATCATGGAAGACTCTCCTTCTCAACCTCTCCCCTTGCCTGAGGTATAGTAACCTTCAGGTTAAACCACCATTAGTTGCTTCTCTCTAATGAGAGATCTGCTCTATAGTCTGCTAAGACTATAGTAACTTTACCTTTCATATACTGTTCCAGTCCACCACAATGTGGTTGACTCTTAACCATCCTCTGAATGGTCTCCACAAGATTTCATGCCATATTCTGCAATCTTTGAATGTGTTCAAAAACAGACAAAAAGACAATTCAAACTTGAACTGGTTAATTCTCTAAAGATTTCCTGTTTTCATGCCAAATATGAGGGCTCTAGAATTCCTCTTCAGCAAATATTTCATCAAAATTGATTCCTTATGTGAAGTGCAACACTATCTTTCCATTTAATTTCTATATTTACCAGGAAAGGTGTCTCATTCTTATTACCAAAGAATGCTGTGCAATTTATGTCAATTCCATGTCTCGAAATGGTTTATCACTCACATGATTCCCATTATCACTTATGTAAGGGAAATTTTAAAAATCAAAAATAATTTGAAATGAGCAACCTCAGATGGGCGACTGAATCTCCAAGGAACTCAGTAATAGACAAGAAAAAAATCCTTCATTGCTTTAAAATCACTTAGAAATACCTATGGGTATTGATGGTTTTCAAGGAACTATTTTTTCAAAGTCATGGGACCATCTTTTTAGACAAATGCTTTTAAAAGTAAAGGATATGAACGGCTGAAAAAATATCATTTTCTCATATGGAAGAGGTGGATTAAGTAACTCTGCAAAAGATATGTGTGCCTTTTTTCTTAATTAGGCCTCATTCCCATATTCCCAAGCAGTACAAATCTTCAGAATAGTAATCTAATATACCAATGAAATATGTACCATGGTTTAAAAATGCAATGATAAACAGGACCAGATTTTTCATTGAATTCAATCCCTATGTAGTGGTGAATTAGGGCCTTTGGAGACCAACTGCAAAAGTCATTTTTATTGGGCTCTGCTGAATTTGAAGGTAATTAATTGAAATAAATTCCGGGAGTACAAGCAACTTTAATGATATAGAAACTACAGTGAGTCTACGAGTAAACCTGTTTATAAATAAATGAGTAACTGATCTTCCTTTTCAGTTATTGATGTAAAACAATAAATATTGAAAATGTAACATGAAGTTTGTTTTCTTTCTGTCATTCAACTTATCTATCAGACTTTTCCTGATTTCAGGCAGCATCCATCAACTTGTGCATACATGCACAGAAAGGAAAGTACAATGGCAATTATGTTTTGTCTCTTATCTGCAAAACCTAAATTATTTGATTCTGTTCTCTATTCTGAAACATCCACAGCTGCAAATGTGCCAATCATGGTCTTGTGATGTAGTTAAGCTTTTGGTATGTGTGCAGGAAACAAACTGCCAAATCTAATTCATGACTGATTTCAGATATGAGACTGAAGATATTCCATCATAAGATATTATTTCAGTTTTCAAAAGCAGTACAGCATCACATCAGAACTTACAACATGTTTTCAAAGAATAAATGAAGAGGCATATTAGGGCTTGAAACATTAACTTTGCCTGAATCTAACCCTTTTTTGGCTAAGTCTGAGTTGCGTTGAGTTTTTTGGAGACATTTTGATGCCAAGCTTAACGAGGTCCCCTGCTTTATCTAACCAAATTGCCTGATTAATTGCCTACCTTGCCCCTATGCCGACTCTCACATCTGATCTCTGCCCTTTCTTACCATGCACCATTCTCTGAACAGCTCACCACTCAATGGAGATTTCAGAATTCACGAGCATCTCTTGCACCTATGCTATCTATAGAAGCCTATCATGCACACAGGCAGTCATTGTCAGTCTGTCACTGCCCTATGTAGTTAAAGGTGTTTGTTCTGGACAAGACAGACAGGAGAAAAACAGTGCACATTTTGAGGACAGAGTCCTGGAGGTCATGCTGGATGGAGTATTGCACATGCAGGCCTTCCTCTTCCCCCAGGGCCATAAGACTGAAGTTGCCACCTGGCTTAAACCAGTTTCAGCTGTCTGGCAGAATGCCCAGCAGTGTAGGAAGACAGTCAATGTTTTTCTCTACTGCACTGGCGTAGGTGCCACCATCTTCTCTCTGATACATAATGCTCACTTTATCTCGACTACTGTATCCATCTCCAACCAAGGTTCATGCTCTCCAAATCTGACTATTGCCTGAAACACCTTCTGTACTTGCCTCACTGACCCCAAACCCCATGCTACCCCATTCTGCATTCCTCTGTGCTGTCTACTCACCTGTCTGGGATACCTCCCTGCATACTTCAACAGTAATAGTTGTGCTACTCAATTTCAACTTCCGTAATACATGCCAGTCTCATTCCATTAGAGAAATAAACCACAATAGGGCAGAAAGACACAAAGGCTGGCCAGAATTTGGTTTGTTACTTTTTATGGGGAGAGGACCCTGACACTAACTGTCCTGAGCAGAATCTGAAATAGTATCGGGTGCATTGAATTGGCAAAAGTACTGTCCCAGTATGTTCACCTTTAGGGTGAAATGTAGAAGTAGTAAGCCCAGAGAACCCTGGATATCTAGGACTAGATAAGAAGGACAAGGGATGCTTTTAACAGGTACAAAGGGAGCCATTATGGAGTATAGAAAGTGCAGGGAGTAGGTGGAAGGGTGGGTAATTAGGAGAGTAGAGAGGGGGCATGGAAAATCCATGGTAGTTAAGATTACAGAGAAGCCAATGATATTCTGTGTTGGAGCGGAAGAGGATAATCAGGGAATGAGTACAGCCTATCAGGGACAAAGAGGGCCATCTGTGCTTGGAGCCAGAGGACATTAGCGTGTAAAATGAGAACTTCAAATCTGCCTTACTGTTTGGAGGCGGCGGATGTGGGCATAGAAATGGGGAAGAGGGACTGTGAGATTCTTGAGCAGTTTGACATAGGGAATGTGGAGATGTTGGAGGTCTTGCAGGCTTATAAGTGCAAACCCCAGATTCAAATGAGTTGTATGCCAGGCTGCTGTGAGATGATGGAGGAAATTATGGAGGGTTAGATCCAATTTTTTAATTCCTTTCTGGTCACAGGAGTGCTACCAGAGAACTGGAGACAGTTAATATGGTTCTGTCTTTTCAAGAAAGGTTGGAGAGCTAAACAAGGAATTACCGAATAGGGAGTCTTGCATCAATGGTAGGGAAACTAATGAAAAAAAATTCTGAAGATAAGTAATCTCCATTTAGAGAGGGAAGGTTTGATCAGGGATAGTCAGTATGGCTTTGACAGAGGGAAGTCATGCCTAACAAACTTGATGGAATTTTTCAAGGAGATGACCAGGTGTGTAAATGAGGATAGTACAGTTGATGTAGTTAATATGAATTTCAGCTAAGATTTGATAAGGCCCCTCACTTGATACTGATACAGAAGATAAAAGCAATGAGATCCAGGGTAACTTGACAAGATGGATCCAAATCGATTTAGTGGTAGGAGATGGAGTTGGTGTTAGAAGGCAGTTTGTGATTTGAGGCCAACATCCAGTGGTATACCACAGGAATCAGTGCTCAGATTCTTACTGTTCATAATATGTATGAATTATGTAGATGAGAATGTAGGGAGATGATAAGCAAGTTTTCAAATGACACAAATATTGGCTAGGTGGTTGACAGTGAGGGAAAAGGTGTTGGGTGACAGGAGAACATACAATTTTGCCAGATGGTAGATCAGTGGCAGATGGAATTTAACCCTGATAAGTGTGAGGTGATGCACTTTGGAAGTAGTAACAAGAGAGTACTTAGTGAGTAATAGGACATGAGGAAGGTCAGAGAAACAGAGGGACCTTGGATCTTGCTTGTCCACAGATCCCTGAAGGCAGGTTAACAGTATAGTTAGGAAGGCATACAGGACACACCTTTCAGTTATGGGAGGTTATGTGGAAGCTGCACAGGACTTTCGTTAGGCCACAGCTGGAGTATCACCACATTATAGGTAAGGCATGATTGCCTTGGAGTGGGTGCAGAGGAGATTCACCAGGATGTTGCTTGGGATGGAACAGTTTAGCTATGAAGAGCAGCTGGATATGCTCAGTTTTTGTTTTGTTTAGAGCAGAGAAAGGTGAGTGGAGACCTGATTGAAGTGCATAAGATTGAGGGGCATGGACAGAGTTGATACAAATCAGCTGTTCCCCTTAGTTACAGGATCAATAACAAAGGGGTATAATATTAAACTGAAAGGCAGGAGCCAGAGGGGCTTGAAGATGATGTTTTCCATGCAGAAGGTGGTCATGGTCTGGAATGTGCTGCCTAGGAGGCCCATTGAGATGGGTAATCTCACAACCTTTATAAGGTACTTTAATGGCCACTTGAAATGTCATAACATGCAAATCGATAGGCCAATTGCTTAAAAGTGGGACTAGTATAGATTTACAGCAGCTTTTTTTTGTCAGTGCAGACTCAATGGGTTGAAGAGCCTATTCTATACTGCATAATTCTAGAGTTGTCAAAGAAAACTTTACTTCCATAACACCATGTTAATTCTGCCTTATCAGTGATTTTGTACGTTCTGTCATATATCCCACATTATGGGTTTTTAGCAATTTTTTGAGCATGTCAAGCTAAATTACCTTTAGTTCCATTTTCTCTCTTCCTCCTTTCTTTGTGCGATTACATTTGCAACTTTCCAGTTTACAGGAATAATTCTAGAATCTAGGGAAATCTGAAAGATCAAAACCAATCTATTTCTATCTCTGCTGCTACTTTTTTTTTGAAAGCCTTAGGTTGTAGGTTTTCTTTCATACACCCAATCAACACCCGTCATTGTTTTCAAGATGTCTACCAGGTCACCCATTAGCCTTCTATTTTCACAAGAACAGAATTCTAGCCTGTGTGTTCTTTCCTGATTCTTATAATCTCTCAATCTGGTGATCCTTGCACATCTGTTTTTGCACCTTCCCTGCTGTCTCCAAATCCATTTTATAATATTCACTTAATCAACATTAAATGGAATGTTTCAGGGGAGAAGCACCAATAAGTGCTGAAATGTGAGCATACCACAGTTGTCCAAGGGTGGGAATGGGTGAGCCTGCAGTAAGATGCATTACTGCAACATTGTCAAAAACATTTCATCTGGATTTTATCTAAATTGTGAGTCATTGGCAGAATTTAATCCAAATGATGGAAGTCTCACCCTCCAGGTTGAAACACAGTGAGACCCCCACAGCCCCACTATGTGGGAAGGCTCTCCATAATAAGAGGCCACTGTTGGGCCTTTCCCAGGATTAAGGATCCTAGAGGTAGAATTCATTTGCTTCTCACTCAAAATATCCATAAACAATGCAGACTAAGGGCTAGAAAACAAAAGTGTATTCCATATCAGAATTTATCTTGACAAGCATTTGGTGAGATTATAAGAACATGTGCAAAATTGCAGATTAATTCACTGACAAGAATCACCTTGTTATTTATGGCTGTAATACTTTGATTCTCTCAGGCATTATCATTGCCCAAAGCACAACTCCTTGTGTGCAGAAAATCAGATATGTAACCAACTACTCCTGCTGAAGCAAAGGAAAATAGGCTAACAAAGTTTTTTGACCTGCCATTAATAATACAGTATAATTTCTCCATATCTTTCTCTAAACTCATTGTAATCACAATAGTATAAAACAAACTTAGATTTTGCATTTAACTGCACTTTGTTTTACATCATAAAACAAATTTGAATAATAGAATTCAAATCTATTGCTAGAACCTGTCTTTATAATGGAATTTAAAATTCACAAATAGTTATACTATTTGATTCATTTTAAAAGCATGATCCTCTATTGCATACTAATGTCTATTTTGAAACAATTATAGCTCTTAAACCAATAAGCTAATTTTGTACTTTAAGATTTCATGAAACAATCCAAGAGAAATATTTGCTTAACATGTATATTAATTTTAAAAGTTGTCAATCCCCCACTTTATGTTTGCAAAGACTTTTTTTCCCATTGACATAACTTGAGGAAAATGTAATGCCTCATATTTCTATAAGTTATTGACCCTTGTTTTAAATACCTGGTTAGACTAAGTTACTAAGATGTTAATAAGATTGGGGAGTTACAGGTACGATTTACTTTGTGGGACTATGATGTTTTGGTAATAACAGAGACCTGGCTGAATGTTAAACATGCTTGGTTATAAGATATCCAGAAAATATAGGAAAGGCAAGAAACAAGGAGGAGTGTTGTTTTTGTTTAGAGAGAGCATTGCTGTACTGGAGAAAGGGGGTGTTTCAAAGGGTTCAAGAACATAATTAATTTTGAGAGAGCTAGGAATAAAAAGGTTGCAGTTACATTATGTGGGATAATATATAGACCACCCACTAGAAAGATGAGGAAGAACAAATATGCAAGGAAATCACAAAGAGGTGTAACTATCCTAGAGTAATTATGACTCACTGGGTAGTGCACTGGAAATCAAGCATCACCATTCTTGGATTCATCATAAATGGTAAAGATTTTAAAACAAATAACAAAATTCCATAATTTACTTGATTTTCAGTCCCAGCTTGAAAAACAGCATGAACCACATTTCTGTACTTAACAAGAATTACTATGTCAAGTAATTAGAATCTAGCTATAGATAAGCAATGATAAACTGTTGACATTTAACACTACAAATTAAAACTCTAGCCCCATTATACAATCCCCCCTACACAGACAGATTCAGACATAGACAGGGTAAAAACAACTGGCAGAGAGAAACCTGGGAAAGCAGTTCAGTAGTCTTTGCTCAAGATCTGTTGAATTGGTTCAGAATATTGCTGATCAGAATGTTTCTGCTCAGCCATTCTTTTCAGAATGCTTCTACTGGTTGCGAGAGGCATAGAGTGGCTGGTTTACTTCTATAAAACAATGCTTTGTCATCAATTAAAACATCACAACTCACAGCAACTGCTGAGGGAAAGATAAATTGATTTTCCTCAGGTTTAAAGTGGGTTTTTTATTTGCAAAGAACGGAGAGACAGTTCTTGAGCGGGTGGGGATCGGATCACTTCTCTCTTGTTTCCAGCCCAAGCTATTCAGTTATCTGAGGTCAGTGGTCATTGGCAGACCAAAGGGCTTTGTCATCCATAAATGGTCACTAGTCTAACGAACGTTGACAACCAAAGCTCTGTCTGTGCTACTTTAGTCTAATCGGCAAGCACTACTGAAACCCACAGCTGTACAGTGTTAAATATCAAATTATTCTCTTTCATACCATGCAGTGATGCTTGTTCTTCAAAATAGATATTTCTCATTTCAAGTTTAAAAAGCACAAAAGGAAAAACACAGTCTTTATATTATAATGGTGGACTTTAATTATCTTTATAGAGACTGGGAAATCAGCAATGTAAGGAGTAGCGAGGGGTAGGTGTACCTAGATTTTGTTCAGGAGAATTAGAGTCGCCACTCGATTTAGGTCTTGGGAATATTTAGCAGATACTGACCATTGTATCATAAGGTGCAGGATAACATTGGAAAATAGCATTGGTTGATCCAGGCTAAGAGTTATTAGCTGACAGGCAGCTATCTTCAATGGGACAAACATGATGCTAGGCCAGATAGACTGAGACCAAAAGTAGCATGACAAACTATAACTGAAGAGTGGACTACCATCAAAGAGGAAGTGGTTTTGCCACAGTCAGGGTATATTCTCTCAAAAGAGAAAGATAGGACAAATAAATCCAAAGCTCCCTGGATGACAAAGGAGATAGGGAGAAATGTTTTGAAGATAAAAGAGAGAGTTCATGAGGACAAGGATGTTGACATAGTGTACAGTACATGGTTTCCAAAAGTCTTTTGACACAGTGCTATACAACAGACTTATGAGGAAGGTGATAGGTCATGGAATAAAAGGGACAATAGCAACATGAATACAAAATTTGCTGAAAAATAGGATATGGAGTTAGTGGGCATTTTTGTAACTGGAGAAAGGTTTTTAGTTCACCAGAGATTGGTATTAGTCACTTGCATTTATAAATAATCTAGATCATTGGATGCAGGGTAAAATTCTAAATTTGGGGATGACAAAAGATTTTGGAGAATTCTACTGTGAAGAAGATAGTATAAAACTTCAAAACAACATTGGTATGTTGCTGGGGTGAACACATAAGCAATAAGTGATGTTAAATGCGGAGAAGATTATATTTGGTGTAAAAGAACATAGAGTCATGGAGATATACAGCACGGAAACAGACCCTTCGGTCCAACCCATCCATGCCAACCAGAATATCCCAACCCAATCTAGTCCCACCTGCCAGCACCCGGCCCATATTCCTCTAAACCCTTCCTATTCATATGCCTTTTAAACGTTGCAATTGTACCAGCCTCCACCACTTCCTCTGGCAGCTCATTCCATACACGTACTACCCTCTGCGTGAAACAGTTGCCCCTTAGGTCCCTTTTATATCTTTCCCATTTCACCCTAAACCTATGCCCTCTAATTCTGGACTCCCGACCCCAGGGAAAAGACGTTGTCTATTTATCCTATCCATGCTCCTCATGATTTTGTAAACCTCTATAAAAAGGTCACCTCTCAGGCTCCGCCACTCCAGGGAAAAAAGCCCCAGCCTGTTCAACCTCTCCCTGTGTAGCTCAAATCCTCCAAACCTGGCAACATCCTTGTAAATCGTTTCTGAACCCTTTCATGTTTCATAACATCTTTCCGATAGGAAGGAGACCAGAATTGCACGCAATATTCCAACAGTGACCTAACCAATGTCCTGTACAGCCGCAACATGACCTCCCAACTCCTGTACTCAATACTCTGACCAATAAAAGAAAGCATACCAAATACCTTCTTCACTATCCTATCTACCTGCGACTCCATTTTCAAGGAGATATGAACCTGCACTCCAAGGTCTCTGTTCAACAACACTCCCTAGGGCCTTACCATTAAGTGTATAAGTTCTGCTAAGATTTGCTTTCCAAAATGCAGCACCTTGCATTTATCTAAATTAAATTCCACCTGCCACTCCTCAGCCCATTGGCCTATTTGGTCAAGATCCTGTTATAATCTGAGGTAACCCTCTTCGCTGTCCACTACACCTCCAATTTGGTGTCATCTGCAAACTTACTAACTGTACCTTTTATGCTCACATCCAAATCATTTATGTAAATGACAAGAAGTAAAGGACTCAGCACCGATCCTTGTGGCACTCCACTGGTCACAGGCCTCCAGTTTAAAAAAATGTAAAAGGGCAATTGTTCTGAAGAAGAGTGATACTTCACATTAACTTTTCCTTCTCCACAGATGCTGTCAGTTCTGCAGAGTTTCTACAGTATTCTCCGTGTTTGTATAAGATAAATAGTGCTATTCTAAAGGGCGTGTAGGGGCACCTGTGTGTACGTATACATAGGTTTGTAAAGGTAACAAAACAAGTGGAGAGCGCGGTTAATAAAACAAACAGTACTCTAGGTTTCATTAATATAAATTACAAGGGCAGGGAGTTTGTGCTGAATCTATACAGGACACTGGTTGAACCTCAGCTGGAGTACTAGGTACAGTATTAAAAGCCACACTTAAGGAAGAATGTGAATGTGTTGGAGAGAGTGCAGAAGAAGGTTAGATTAGTTACAGTGTGGAAACAGGCCCTTTGGCCCAACAAGTCCACACAACCCCGCCGAAGCGCAACCCACCCATACCCCTACATCTACCCCTTACTGAACACTACGGGCAATTTAACATGGCCAATTCACCTGACCTGCACATCTTTGGACTGTGGGAGGAAACCGGAGCACCCGGAGGAAACCCACGCAGACACGGGGAGAATGTGCAAACTCCACACAGTCAGTCGCCTGAGGCAGGAATTGAACCCAGGTCTCTGGCGCTGTGAGGCAGCAGTGCTAACCACTGTGCCACCTGGAATGGTTCCAGGGATAGGAAATTCAATTATAGATTGGAGAAGTTAGGATGTTTTCTTAGAGGCAAAAACTGAGAGGAGAGTTGAAGAAATTTTCAAAATCATGAAGGTTGAACAGAGTAGATAGGGAGAGATTGTTTGCACTCATAATTTGTTTAGCAAAAGCAGCAAAAGTAAAGGGTTAATTCATGAGCATAAGCATTGGAAATAGTTGGACCAAAGTTTACTGAATCTGACAAAACTCAGAGGTAAAACAGCAAAGAACTCATGCTTAGTTCGAACATACAGTAGTTTATAATTCTTTATTTAGGAGTTATAGAGTCATACAGCACAGAAACAGACCCTTTGGTCTAACCAGTCCATGCTGACCATGTTCCCAAATTAAACTAATTGCACTTACCTATGCTTGGCCCATATCTCTCCAAACCTTTCCTATTCATGTAGCTATCCAAATACCTTTTAAATGCTGTAACTGTACCTGCATCTACCACTTTCATTGGCAGCTCATTCTACATATGATTCATACAGTGTGTGAAAAGGTTGCCCCTCAAGTCCCTTTTAATTCTCCCTTCTCACTTAAAAATATGTCCCTTAGTTTTAAATTCCCCTACCCTAGGGAAAAGATCTTTGCTATTCACCTTACTCATACCCCCCATTATTTTATAAACCTCTAGAAGGTAACCCCTCAATCTCCTACACCTCAGTGAAAACATCACAGCCTATACAGTCTCTCCTTATAACTCAAGCCCTCCAGTCCCGGCAACATCCTGATCAATCTTTCCTGAACCCCCTCTAATTTAATAATATTCTTCTTATAACAGTGTGACCAGAACTGCACACAGTACACCAGAAGAGGTCTCACCAAAGTCCTGTACAACCTGAACATGACATCCTAACTTCGATACTCAATGGTCTGAGCAATAACGGCAAGCGTGCTAAATTTCTTCTTGACCACCCTCTCCACCGATGATGCACCTTGCAAGCAACTACGTATCTGAACACCTGGATCTATCTTCTCAATAACACTACCCAGTGTCCTACCATTAACTATATAAGTCGCGCTCTCATTCTTTTTAACAAAATATTATACCTTGCATTTATCCAAATTAAAATCCATCTGCCACTCCTTAGCCCACTGGCTCAATTTATCAAGATTCCTTTGTAATCTTAGTAATCTTCTTCACTGTCAACGATGTCACCAATTATTAATGATTTCCAATTACACTGAAAACAGTCTACCTGGTAATTAAGCTTCCTGTTATCACCATATTTTGTATGCTACAAGCTCCACTGATCTCCATATTTAGACATTCCCTCACTACATCACAATTACTTGAATGTCTGTTGGTAAGTCACACCAGAGTTTTGCATTCATTATTGTTCGTTAACTAGATCCATATTTTTTCTCACCTACCAGTGCCTTTGTTGAAATTAATCTCTACTACCACTAAGTTTAACTTATTGATATCACCATCCCCCACCTTACCACATTTCTACAAGCTTTCTTATGACCCACACAACTTGGAGAAATTAGTTGCTAATTAGATTCTGGTCTCTGACACACAGTTGCATCACTTCAAGATAAATCTGTTCTTTCAACTAATTGCTTTTGTATTCAAGTCCTCTTGAAATAAATGCCAACATTGCATTTACCTCCCTGACTATTGACTCAACCTGCAAGTTTACCTTGAGAGAATCCTGGACTAGAATTCCCAAGTCTCTTTGCACTTCAGACTTCTGAATTTTCTGTCTATTTAGAAAATAGTCCATGCTTCTATTTGTCTTCCAAAGTTGCATGACCTCACATTTTTCCACGTTGTACTCCATCTTCCACTTCTCTGACCAATCTCCTAACCTGTCCAAATCCTCCTGCAGCCTCCCTACCTCCTCGGTACTTCCTGTCCCTCTACCTATCTTTGTATGCCTGCAAACCAATCAGAATGCCCTCAGTTCCTTCATCTCAATTGTTAATGTATAAAGTGAAACGTTGTGGTCTGAACACAGACCCTTGTGGAACACCACTTGTCATCAGCAGCAATCCTAAGAAAGATGCTTTTATCCCCACTCTCTGCTTTCTGTCAGACAGCCAATTTTCTATCCATGCTGGCAACTTGCTACTAACACTGTGGGCCCTTATCTTTCTCAGCAGCTTCCTGTACGACCCTTTATCAAAGGCCTTTTTGAAGACAGGTGGATAACATCCATTGGCTCTCCTTGGTCTAATCTGCTTGTAACTTCCTCAAAGATTTTAGCACATTTGTCGGGCATGATCTCCCCTTGATGAAACTATGCTGACTTTGCCCTATATTTCCATATACTTGTCGGTATTCAGAAATCTCATCCTTCACAATGGACTCCAAAATCATACCCACTACTGAGATTAGGCTAATCGTCTTTTGCCTTATTCCCATTTTAAACGGAGGTGTCACGTTAGTGATTTTCCAGTCCACTGGGACCCTCCCTGACCCTAGTGATTCCTGAAAGATCACCACTAACACCTCCACTCTCTCTTCAGCTACAGTAGCCCCTCTGTACCAGTGGGGGCATACATTCCAAGATGCAGAGGCCCCAAACTGTGGATAGTAGCCAACCTATTCATTTAAATGGGAAATTTACCTCCTTGGAAGTCCCCGGTCCCTGGTTCTGGATTGTTCCATGTAATATGTTCAGGCTGTGGGTAACCGAAATCGTGGAAACTGACTCCGCGGATACGGCAGTTGCCCAGTATATCCTTTAAAATGCTGGGATGTAGTCCATCAGGTTCAGGTGATTGATCCATCTTCAGGCCATTGAGTTTTTCTAACACCTTCTCCTTGGTGATGACCCTTGACTCTCTTGAATTTTTGGAATATTACTCATGTCTTCTACCATGAACACTGATGTGAAATAATTATTCATTTCTGCACTACTATCCAGTGTAATTTTCCAGCGTTCCAATGTCCACTTTTGCCTCTTTTGCACTTTATATATCTAAAGAAACTATTAGTCTTTCATTACATTACTGGCTAGCTTACCCTCACATTTAATCTTCTCCCACCTTATTTCTTTTTTTGTTGCCCTCTGTTGGTCTTTGTAAGCTTCCCAAACCTCTGATTTTCCACTGCCATATTATATGCTTTGTCTTTTGCTTTTATGCTATCCCTGATTTCCCGCATTGGCCCCAGCTGTGCCTGCCTCTTTGTAGGAAGCCATGGATACCTGCATTGGCCCCAGCTGTGCCTGCCTCTTTGTAGGAAGCCATGGATACCTGCATTGGCCCAGCTGTGCCTGCCTCTGTGTAGGAAGCCATGGGTCCCTACATGGGCCTCAACTGTGCCTGCCTCTTCTTAGGATACGTGGAACAGTCCCTTTTCCAGAGTTACAGTGCACCATCCCCTATCTTTTTCCTTGCAACATTGATGACTGTATTGGCACCACCTCATGCTCCCATGAGGAGGCTGAACAGTTCATCAACACCTTTCACCCTGACCTCAAGTTCACACAGACCATCTCTGAAACATCTCTCTCCTTCCTGGACCTGTCTATCTTCATCTCCGGTGACTGACTCAACACAGACATCTTTTTCAAACCTATCAACTCCAACAGCTACCTTAACTACACTTCCTCCCATCTCACCTCCTATAAAAATGTAATCTTTTACTCCCAATTCCTCTGGCTTTGCTCTATCTGCTCCACTCCAGGTCATCTCAGATGGCCTCCAATTTCAAGGACTGCAATTTCCCCTCACACATGATTAACAGTGCCCTCCAGCATATCTCCTGCACTTCCCGTACCTCTGCCCCTGTATGCCACCCCTGTAACTGCAACAAGGATAGAATCCCCACCCCTCCACCCCTCTCCCCCTCCCCCTCCCCCTCCCCCTCCACTCCCCCGGTTCTCACCTTCCACCCCACAAATCACCAGATTAAGTGCATTATCCTACACCATTTCTGCCACTTACAGTCAGACCCCACAAATCATCAGAGGTAGATTTCCCTCTCCACTCCTATCTGCATTCCGCAGAGACCATTCCCTCCATGACTCCCTTGATAGGTCCACAGCTCCCACCACCCTCTACTCCCAACACCTTCCGTTGCACCCACACCTCCTCCCTCATCTCCGTCCAAGGCCCTAAAGAATTATTTCACATCCACCCTCCTCACCTATTGCGTCCATTGCTCTGGATGTGGTCTCTTTTGCATCAGGGAGACAGAATGCCAACCCATGGAGTGGTTCAGGGAGCATCTCTGGGACATGTGCACCAAACAATCCCACTGCCTTCTGGCCAATCACTTCCACTCCCCCTCCCACTTCCCCAAGGACATACAAGTCCTGGGCCTCCTCCACTGCCAAATCAAGGCCACCTGCCAACTGAGAGACACAGAATTTATAGCAAAGGTTTACAGTGTGATGTAACTGAAATTATATAACGAAGACGACCTGGATTGTTTGTTAAGTCTCTCATCTTTTAGGATGAGCATGTTGGTTTCAGTTCTTCCATGATCCATGAACACCAACTAGCCACGAAAAGACACGACCAGCTATCCTTAGTAGCCACACACATAGATGACAAGCAACATGAATTCGACTGGGACAACACTACTATTATAGGACAAGCCAAACAGAGAATAGCCAGGGAATTCCGAGAGGCATGGCAGTCATCCACAGATTCAATCAATAAGCACATCGATCTGGACCCAATATACCGACCACTGCAGCGGACAGCTGGAACTGACAACCGGAAGCGGCACATTCAAACCACTATAAATGCTGGAGGAAAGATCACAGAAGCGCTTCACAGGAGGCTCCCAAGCACCGAGGATGTCACCTAGACAGGGGCCGAAACGTCTGCAACACAAATTCCCAGCTCGGCGAACACAACCACAACAACTTTTTAAAAGTTACATTCTGAAGTGAACTTTAACAATTGGTATCATGTTGGCCCAGATAATGCATTTAAGGTGTGAGGTGCCCCGTGTGTGACTGTCTGTGCCACAATGTTCAGACTGATTCTAATCTAAAAAACAGATTTACAGAATCTTACATGGATTCATGCAGGTTTTGAGCAAACTAAAATGTAATTCAGTCACCTGAAGGTCCCGGACATTCGACCTCGGACCTTCGGGTGACTGTCCTTCAAGGAGGACTTCGGGTCAGGCAACGATGCAAAGTGGCCGAGCAGAGGTTATAGCCAAGTTCGGTACCCATGGGGATGGTTTCAACCAGGACCTTGGGTTCATGTCACACTACAGGTGACCCCACTGCACTACACAGACACTCCTGCAGACACACATACTCTCCTACAGACCCTCTCTCATACACAAGCTCTCTCTCATACACTCTCACACTGTCACGCACACACGCACCCTCTCACAGACTTATACCCCTTTACACTCACGCCCACACACATGCACAGACTCTCTCTCACAGACACTCATAATTGCTCCCCCTCCACCCCCCACATGCACGCACACACACACATACACATGCAAGTTTGTGGGGTGAATTTGTACTTGCAGAATTACATTTTATTTTGCTCAAAAACTGCATGAATCCATGTAAGATTCTGTAAATCTGTTTTTTGGATTAGAATCAGTCTGAACATTGTGGCACAGACAGTCTCATACAGCGCACCTCACACCTTTAATCCATTATCTGGGCCAACCTGACACCAATTGTTAAAATTCACTTGAGAATGTAACTCTAAAAAAGTTCTGCGATTTACATATGAAAGAACTGAAACCAACATGTTCATTCTTAAAGATGAGAGACTTAACAAACAATCCAGGTCTTTTTCAATATATAATTTCAGTTACATCACACTAAACTTTTGCTATAAATTCGGTGTCTCACGATCTTATACTCTCCAACCACCTGATGAAGGAGCAGCGCTCCGAAAGCTAGTACTTCCAAATAAACCTGTTGGACTATAATCTGGTGTGTGTGATTTTTAACTTCAGTTAATCTGACACTATTAGATACCAGTTTGGAGACTGGCACTGTACAGTGCATCTTTCTGTGGGCAAGTACAGATTTGAGATTAGTCCATACTGAATCATCCAGACATGAACTGCAACTAATCCAAGCATAAATAATTGTTTGTTTGTCAGGATTTCAGGGAGGAGGCCAAAGATGAGCTTCAAACAGAAGGATTGCAGAGCATAGTGCAGCAGTGTACAAATAGCCATATTGACCGAAACTCTGGATGCTTTAGCTGGTCTACCAAACAGTCTTCTGACATGGTCAACAAACATGGATGAGTTTGGAAGCAATTTTTTCGAGGGCAAAAAGCAAAGCTTGCCATTTCCACAGCTTTTGCTTCTTCTCCTGCACATCCTGAGACACTAACACTACTGTCTACCTATCTTTTGCAGCTTTTATGTGCACAGGTCATCCATTCCTCTGCTCTTCCTTGAATATTTTTGATGGCAAATCTAGGAATTTGATATCAAAGATTTCCAGAAACACTCTGAAGATTTCCAAACACTGTGAAGTACAAAAAAATTCCCTTATCTCCAATTTGGATGCTTATACATTGCATAACACTAGCACTGGGTCCATCTTGCACCTTCACATTATATCTTTGAAAAGTCTTGAGTTAAGACATATGTAGTACCTGCATTTTCACTTCTTTGCACCAAAGCTATGTATCTCTTGGTAACATCAGGTGCTAAACTGTAAGAGTGGACATATGTATAATCTTAATTTTTTAAAACATCTTTTTAAAGATTTTTCACAGCCAGAATTAATAAAATGTTCAATTCAAGTACAAATGGACATATAATATAAAAAGCATAGTGACTTCTCAAATTCCACAAATACCTTTAACTTTGTTTAATCTTAATATAATTTTTACAGTAGCAAGCATTGCCAACAGTGACAACTGGTGTTGCTTATGTTGTTCTTCAAGGCCCCTATTAACAACAATATTGTTTGCAAAAATGTCTTAATAATTCATCCCTGGCTTTTGTTTTGTTTAATGTTATCTGTATCTAGTTTGGGATTGAGTGTACAAACTACTTTGCGGAGAATTGGCTGCTGCTAAGAAGACAATCACGAACATAATAGTAGGCGTCTTGTAGAATTTCACACAGTTAGTTAGAAGGCACATAGTATTCACAGTTTTACTTTGCTGCTAAAACCTAACATCAATAATTTCTCAGGTTCCAGAAATTCCTCTCCCACAACAGTGCTTTATCTCACTCTCACCAACTCCTTCAACTCCAAAGAATGTTACTTCAATAGTGCCTCCCTTTGACAGTTTGTCTCCACCAACACAACAGGGCAAAATGAACAAGTACTTACCCCATCCAATTGTTCTCCAAAATTCAGTTAACCTGGAGAAGTGTTTTGTAGAGCAATAAGATGGTGCTATTTTATGGGTTTGTAGATTGGAAGGACCAAAAATGGCCTTTAGTAAAATGATATCCTCTTCTTGTCAGATGTGGGATTAGAGAGAGTTTATGGGTTACTGAGGATTACATCTGCTATAATTTTCATTGATTGCGAATCCGATCAGATTGAATGGATCGCTTGGAGCGACAGTTAGAGGCAATGAGGAATTTACAAGAGCAAGGAGATGTGATGGGTGGAAGTTATAGGAAGGGAGAAAAGCTGCAGATACAGTCCCATAGATGGGTTAACTCCAGGAAAGGTAAGAGAGGTAGGCAGGTAGTGCAGGGGTCTTCTGTGGATATCCCTATTTGAAACAAGTATGCTGTTTTGGAAAATGTAGGGGGTGAGGAATTCTCAGGGGAATATAGCAGGAACAGCCAAGTTTCTGGTATCAAGACAGGCTCCAATGTAATGAGGGGTATGTTGGATTCCAAGGGGACTAATATACTGGCAGGGAAATTTGCTAGAACTGCTTGGGAGGATTTAAACTAGTAAGGTGGGGAGGGAGCGAACCGAGGAAGATAGTGAGGAAAGAGATCAATCTGAGACTGGTACAGTTGAGAAAAGAAGGGAGTCAAACAGTCAGGGCAGGCAGGGACAATGCAGAGAAGAAGATAGGACTGATTAAATTGCATTAATTTCAATGCAGGAGGCCTAACAGGCAAGGCAGATGAGCTCAGGGCATGTTTCGGAACATGGGACTGGGATATCACAACAATTATAGAAATGTGGCTCAGAGATGGACAGGACTGGCAGCTTAATGTTCCAGGATACAAATGCCATTTGAAAGATAGAAAGGGGGGCAAGAGAGGAAGGGGAGTGGCATTTTTGGTAAAGGATAGTGTTACAGCTGTACTGAGGGAGGATATTCCCAGAAATACATTCAGGGACGTTATTTGGGTGGAACTGAGAAATAAGAAAGGGGTAATCACCTTATTGGGATTGCATTTATAGATCACCTAATAGTCAGTAAGAAATTGAAAAATAAATTTGTGAGGAGATCTCAGCTATCTGTAAGAATAATAGGGTGGATATGGTAGGGGATTTTAACATTCCAAACATAGACTGAGACTGAGCTGAAAATGTGTTGCTGGAAAAGTGCAGCAGGTCAGGCAGCATCCAAGGAGCAGGAGAATCAACGTTTCGGGCAGGAGCCCTTCTTCAGGAATGAGGAAAGTGTGCCAAGCAGGCTAAGATAAAAGGTAGGGAGGAGGGACTTGAGGGAGGGGCTTTGGAAATGCAATAGGTGGGAGGTGGTTAAGGGGAGGGTGATAGGCTGGTGTGGGGGTGGGGGCGGAGAGGTCAGGAAGAAGATTGCAGGTTAGGAAGAAATCTGGGAAATGAGAAAACTGGAGAAATGGAGAAATCCAACTACAAGGGATGAACTCCGATTTCTCCAGTTTCCTCGTTTCCCCTCCCCCCACCTTGTTTCAGTCCCAAACCTTGAACTCAGCACCACCCTCCTAACCTGCAATCTTCTTCCTGACCTCTCCGCCCCCACCCCTTGGTCTAACCTTTTCCATCATTATTTTAAAACGAGTAGAATTACGGTTTCTGGCCCCAAAGTGCTCCCCCACTGACACCTCAGTCACCTGCCCTGCCTATTTACCAAGAGTAGGTCACATTTTGCATCTTCTCCAGCAGTTACATCCACATCCTGACTCAGAAAAGTTCCTTGTACATGCTTAACAAATTCCTCTCCACCTAAACCTTTAACACTATGGCAGTCTCAGTCTATGAGAAAGTAAGGACTGCAGATGCTGGAGATCAGAACTGAAAATGTGTTGCTGGAAAAGCGCAGTAGGTCAGGCAGCATCCAAGGAGCAGGAGAATCGACATTTCGGGCATGAGCCTTTCTTCAGGAATCAGAATTCCTGAAGAAGGGCTCATGCCCGAAATGTCAATTTTCCTGTTCCTTGGATGCTGCCTGACCTGCTGCACTTTTCCAGCAACACATTTTCAGCTCTGATCTCCAGCATCTGCAGTCCTCACTTTCTCCTTAGAGTGGAGTAAACCTGTTCAGAAATACAACAGGTGGAAATAATGTCAGGAGAATGTTACTGAGCTAAGATAACAGTGATGGAAGCATGGGGCTTTTTGTGAGTGAAGGTATGTACAACTGCATTCAGTATGGATGGCCAGAAGCAGCAAGCGTGGAAAGAAGCCATTTAGAATTTGACTTCTGAAATATTAAAACTATGAAATCAAGTTTTGGCAACAGTGGGCTGGTATAGAAGCCAAGCAAGGAAATGGGGCAGAGATGGCATAAGCAAACTCGATAACAATTCAGAAATGGGGAATATGATCTGGTTAGGGTCAAGCAGGATGTTAAGGTTTACACCGCTCGGCATACTTTGGAGTAGCATTGAGGTAGGTCACAAAGTGCAAAGCAATGAAACTGAGGCATTGGTCAGTTGATGAAGATGACTTTGGTTTACTGATGTCAAACCTAAAGATACTGGGAATTTTGTATTGTTTTTATGTGCAATGCTTCTTCAAGAATAGACTATGGAGTATTCTGAAAGAGGTTTAATTAGTTTTCTGGTGATGATATCATTAGTTTCCAAGAAATGTGACCTGGGACTGCCAGAGAAATGAACTGTTAAGGAACAAAGAGTAAATAGAAAGCTAATTACTATGAAATTAAGCTGCCAGTGTTATCAATGTGGCAGTTCGGAACATGCCAAGAATTCATATAAAGTGAAAACAAGGAATGCTCTCTCTGAATGGAACAGATTTCTTTTTATTTTATAGATATTTTTATTGAAAGGAAAGTTTTTTTACAAAAATTACAACAAGAATAAACCAAAAAAATTACTCTTCACATATATAACAAAAAATAGACAACAAAACAACAAAAGAAAACACAACTGTACTCATGTGCAAAATAAGCAAATCAATAAAAGTAATTAATAAATAAGTAAGTAAATAAAACAGCTCTGTACAACAAAACATTACCTCCCGACCTCTGAGAGCATTGGGTAATACACACAAGTTAATTCGAAATTCTTCCTTCGAGAACATCAAGTTCACTAAATCGGATCATCATGGCTACATAAATGCCCTAGTTAAGATGGCAGATAAATCTACATTCAGATAGTCCAATTAAAAAAATTCAGTTTTTCAGTGTGCCACATTCATTAAAAAAGTCCAAAGGAATATGTTCTATATAATATATCAACCTAGGTGGCAACTTTTTGAGATCGATGTACATGGACACAAAGATCTCTCTGTTCATCTACACTACCAAGAATCTTACTATTAACCCAGAACTCTGCATTCCTGTTACTCATTCCAAAGTGAATACCTCACACTTATCCGCATTAAATTCCATTTGCTACCTCTCAGTCCAGCTTTGCAGCTTATCTCTGTCCCTCTGTAACCTACATCATCCTTCAGCACTATCACAACTCTACCGACCTCAGTGTCATCCAAGAATTTACTAACCCATCCTTCTACGTCCTCATCCAGGCCATTTATAAAAATGACAGACAGCAGTGGCACCAAAACAGATCCTTGCAGTATACCACTAATAACTGGACTCCAGGATGACATTTCCCATCAACCAACACGCTTTGTCTTCTTACAGCTGGCCAATTTCTGATCCAAACCATTAAATCACCCTAAATCCCATGCCTCTGTATATTGTGCAACAGCCTACTGTAGGGGAACCTTATCAAATCCATACTGCTTTATCCTCATCCCCCTGTTTGGTCACCTTCTCAAAGAACTCAATAAGGTTTGTAAGGCACGACCTAGCCTTCACAAAACCCTAATCAACTTAGTCCTTTCTAGATATTATAAATTCTAATTCTTATAAACATTTCCAACAGTTTACCAATAACCGAAGTAAGGTTTACTGCTCTATAGTTACCAGGGTTGTCTCTACTCCCCTTCTTGAACAAGGGAATGACATTTGCTATCCTCCAGCGTTCTGGCACTATTCCTGTAGACAATGACGAAATAAAGATCAAAGCCAAAAGCTCTGCAATCTTCTCCCTAGCTTCCCAGATAAACTTAGGACAAATACCATCCAGCCCAGGGAATTATCTATTTTACACTTTCCAGAATTGCTAACACCTCCTCCTTGTGAACCTCAATCCCATATAGTCTAGCAGCCTGTATCTCAGTATTCTCCTCAACAACATTGTCTTTTTCGAGTGTAAATACTGACAAAAAATATTCATTTAGCACTTCCCCATCTCCTCTGACTCCAAGCACAACTTCCCACTAATCTCCTTGATTGTCCCTAATCTTACTCAAATCATTCTCTTATTCCCGATAAATCTATAGAAAGTCTTATGGTTTTCCTTGATCCTATCCACCAATGACTTCTCATGTCTATAAGTAGCCTATGCCAACCCGATAGACCCGCAGGACTTTCAGAGCCCAACACATTAGAATATTTTTCCTTGCACAAAAGGTGAAAATATTAAAAAGATTTTTTTTTTCCCATGCACATCTGGAGAAGACATATTGAGTAGGCCCAGGAGAAGAGAGATAGGATCCATCTTAACCTCGATCCCCAAGACCCCCTCTATAACTCCTGCCACAGCACTCCAATATGTACGGAGCCTGCGGCAAGACCACAGACAATGAGTGAGAGCACTGATATTTATTTTGCACTTAGCACATAATGAAGATACTCCCACCTTAAATTTTGAGAGATGGTCAATAAGGCATGGAGGACAATGCAACAAAGTGAGGGTAATGCATCCAAAACGTCTTTTCTTACCCCTATGGCTGGTATGCTGGGTTTTCATCCAGGGATAATGCACCCTGGATTTAAACTTTGGGCAGCCAGGGGAACCTCCTTTTGGATGATTAATTTGAAGGTGAAATAATGATGTCCTTTGACCAAATAACCTGTAAGTATAGTTTAGCTAGCAGAGATCTTTTTCATTTTTTTCAGGTCAGGGATTTTATTCAAAAAGGGACCATGTTTTTGACTGATCCCTACAGATCTGTTACGGAGAAGTGGGTGCTTCATGCTAAAAGTACTCTCTCCAGTAGTACTCTTCATCATTTGTTAGGGGGTGATCTTTCAGATCTTGAGCAGCTTTGTGGGATCTGGGAGAGGGAACTAGGGGTTGAGATCTCTATGGAGACACGGGGGGACTTTTGCAAAAATGTGAGCGAGATTTCAATTTGTAATAGGACCCATGCCTTGCAGCATGAGCTCCATTTGGCCCCAGACCGTCTCTCAAAATTTAAGGTGGGGACAGTTTTCTGTTTGGAGAATTCTCCAAACAAATCATGATAGTGAAACAAGCCTCTGATGATATAGGAATAACTGGGCTATTGTGTGTGCCATACAGTTGGAAAAAACAGAGAACAAAACCCAGGAAGGGTAAGAGGCTGTAGATTGATCAATGTGAATTGCTGCTGTCTGATTGTTGACAGAGGCCACCGGATAATTGAAAGGAGTCAGTGAAAGCAATCTTTAAGGATTCTTTGCCGTTAGGACTGTTGTGACCTGAGCAAGGGAAGGTTTGTGGATCTATATCTTGATGATGGTCATGGTGTCCAGGAACTTAGATAGAAGACAGCTACTGGTGAATGTGACACAATGATCAAATCGATTGGATGGGAGGTAAAACTACGCAAAACAAAGCATAGTTGAGAAGGCAGTCAAATTGTCACTTTTGTATGAAAAGTAATACAAGTCTTTACAATTGTTCATAACATATCCTTGTAGTATTGATTATTAAAGGTGAAATTTACCTATTATATATCCTTCATTTGCTAATTAATGTTAAATTTTTAAAAACTCCTTTGCTGACTCCATATTTGTACATAATTGATCTTTGGAATAACATAAGTGATGAAGGGGGCTTAATAGAGGTTGGATTATGAGGGTGACCAAATCGGTGGTCATACAAAAACCAATTGTTATAATGATTGGAGTTGAGTGAAGTGTGTGGACATGGTGGGGGGGGGGGGTGGGGAGGTGGGGGACAACCTATCAAGAAAAGTATTAATGTTGTTACATTCATCAAAGGTAGCAGAAATTAATTTGTGATAATAGAATAACCCAAAGCATACATGAGTGAGAAGTGCTAAGCTGTAGCTACAATGTTATTTTATTTGTTAATGCAAAGCATCTTTTCTACTTTGTTGATATTCAAAATAGAGTGCACATATGAGAAAGATCTCAGCAAAGGGATAAGAATAGTGCTGTCAGGTAGAGTGTTCATTGCTGCAACAAGACAGAAGTTCCTAAAGTGACCTCAATATGAAATAACATGTACTAACATTTTCCAACGTTTAAGCAAGGGTTTGCTATATAATGCAATGTGCAGTATGGGAAGAAAAAAAATTCCAAAACTATCTAAGTATTTGCCTTTGTTCAGAACGTACAGTCAATACATACATACCCATGATGAATACTATAATGATTAATTAAGGTAATGTTCGAGGAACCTGGGTTCAAATCTGCCATGGCACATGATGGAATTTAAATTCAATAATAATCTGGAATGAAAAGTGTAATGATGACCATGATTATCATAAAAACCCATCTGGGTCACTTTTGTCCTTTAGTGAAGGAAATGGTCTTCCTTACCCAGTGTGGCATATATGCGAGTCCAGACCCACAAGGATATGGTTGACTCTTAACTGTTGTCTAGGCAAATAGAGATGGGCAATGAATGCTGGCCTACCCAGCAATGCCTACATCCTCTGAATGAATTAAAAGAAAACAGACATCTATTTTCTCCACCATTGATGCTCAGTAGCAGCAAAGTGTACCATCTACAAGCTTCACTGCAGAAATTCACCTAAGATCCTAAGCACCTTGCAAAATCCATGATCATTTCCATCTAGAAGGACAAGGACAGTAGATACATAGGGACTCCACCACCTGCAAGTTCCCCTCCAAGCTACTCACTATCCTGATTTGGAAATATATCACTGTTCTTTCAATGTAATTGGGTTAAAAAAAAACGAACTCCCTCCCTAATGTGGGTATTGTCAGTCTACCTAAAGTATATGGACTACAGAGGTTCAAGAAGACAGCTCACAATCACCTTCTCAAACGTAACTAGGGGATATGCAATAAATATTGGCTCAGCCAGCAACACCCACCTATTTTGAGTAAATAAAACAAATAATTTTGATAATAATCTGGAGAACCAAGCAGACAGCAGTCTTGCTGTTTACTGAGAAGCCAAGTTGGAGGGGTGGAGTTACTCTGTCAATAACAGATGAAATTGAATTGAACCACTAAAGACCTGCTTCTACATGAATCCTATCACAGCTTTTTAACTACTTCCACCACTGACAACTGACTTCAATGACTACTTAGTCCAACACAAAAATACACGTGTGAATTGTATCCAATTTATAAATTTAGTAGAGAAGATACAAAGTTGTATAACATTTTAACATGAAAATATCTGGGAAATCACTGCAGAAGCTGTACAATCATCAAATTAAATTGTCATCGTAGAAAAGGGAGGTTGTCATTAGTGAAGAAAATTGAGACTGGTCAGATCCAATGAAAGTTGATTCTGAGATGGAGTAGATCAAACTGTAAACAGCTGTCAAAAAACAAATCAAGGCCAAGAGGAAGAGAGCCAAAACAGAAAACAGCTGGGTAAATGTAATAAAGACAGAGTCCAAGAAGGAGAGGGCTAAACAAAGAACAGCTGCAAAAGAAAAACCACATAGCGATGATAAAGGAGTACTAATGTGGATAGTATGGACAAAAAGTTACATCGAAACCAACACTCATGAAGAAAGAAAATACCAATGACTCTTACACTACCTTAAAATGAAGTGTGATAATCTTAAGTGTAAATGAAAAAGAGTAAGCCATGAAACAAATTAACTATATAATCACAGTGGTGCAAATAACAGCCAATAAAAATAGCCGAAGTTGAACACTTGCTATATAATGTAAGGATTAGGAAAAAGGCAAAGAGGTATAAAGGAAACACAGCCAAGTTAAAGAAATAGGATCACTGTGAAAGAAATAGTGTAAATGTCTTTAATTCAAAAAGGATGAAATTTCCAAATGTATTTCTGAATCTGTTTTAGGCTTGTGATGAGAGATCATCATATAAATCATTGTTTCTTTGAATTCGTAACATATTGCGGGGACCAATATTCCTAAGGTTCATGCAAGACTTAATTATAATTGTTAAGTCTGTCTATTTCAAGTTAAGATTATGCACCAGAATTGGGGAAAACATTAATTGTATTGCATGTTAACAATAATGGCTTTACTTTGGCTACAACTTACATGAGATATTGTGAAAAGCACAGAGTTGATTTCACACACGGTTAGTTTCAGTCTTAAGATCAAAACATTGGTAAAGAACAGGATCTGCATTTTTGATTTTTTTAAAAAAGAATCCCCAGAGTGTGGAACAGGCCAGTTTGCCCAGCAAGTCCACACCAGCCCTCTGAAGAGCATCCCACCCAGACCCATCCACCTACCCTAGCCCTGCATTTCCTACAGCTAACACACCTAACCTAAATATTCCTGAACACTACAGGCAATTTAGCATGGCCAATCCATCTAACTGCACATCTTCAGACTGTGGGAGGAAACCCACACAGACACAGAGAGAATGTGCAAACTCCACACAGTCACCTGAGACTGGAATCAAAACCGGGTCCCTGATGTTGGGAGGCAGCAAAGCTAATCACTGAGCCACCATTGCCTGCTCTGCATTTAATAAGAAAACAGGTCACCTGATTGTGGCTTGAACTGCCTATCATAATCTTCAACTCCCCTATAAATCAAAAATCTATTTAAAATAATCAATGGCTGACTGGGGAAGAGAATTCCAATGTCTAATTTCTCTGTATTTCTATCTTAAATTCGGAACCCCCTTTCAATTTTCAAAAAACTGTAGCCTGTTGTTCCGAATTCTATCAAAAGAAGAAGCAGCTTCTCAGCATGTCTCCTTTCAAGAAACCTCAGAATCTTTAATTTCAATAAGATTATCTGTCATTTTTCTCAATTCCAATGAACAGAGGCTCAACCTGTTCAGTCTTTCCTTATTATTTTCCTCATTGCATGAATTAGCCTTCCTATGAACTGTTTTCAATGCAAATATTTCCATCCTAAAGTAAGCAATTTTGAAGAACCACTCAGCAGAATCTTCATAGATTTTCTAGGACCCGTACTTAAAATCAGGAATGGAAATCAGTATTTTTTTCTCACAATTATGTATGTTTCAACAGGAGTTCCTGAAGCAGTACCTTTGGGGAAAATGACCATAAAATGGTTTAGTTCAACTTTTTACAAGGTATTTATTTCTTTGGATAATAAAATTTGAACCTTGATCTGAATGTATGACACACATATTCAAATAAATAATAAATAGTTTAGCAATAAAACAACTTGTGCTCATCATCCACACGCTCAACGAGCATTAGAAAGATGGTATCCAATTTTAAGGACCATGATTAGTGCTTATTGTCAGGTTTGCCCCAATGATTGACATCAGAGAATTGCTTTGTCTGTTTGCTGTTAGGGATTTTCCTAATGGATCCACAGGATTCAGTTAGTTTTGAACTAATATTTGAACATGAAGTGAGAGAATCACTTAAATAGATTAAAGATTAATTTATAAAGTCAAAGCTCAGAGATTAGGCTTTCAGCCTATGTTTTTAGTTTCAGAGCGAATCTAACCAAAGCATGTGAACCAGCCAAAAAGCATGTGAAGAGTACAAAATAAACAAGGAAAATTACAGCAAATAAAAAGGTCAAATTGAATTTTTGGTGCTGGAGCCAAGGTATTGTGACTGTCTTTGGGGAATAAGATTCACTTGTCCTTATCATATGAAAAAGAAAGTCAGTAACGTGAGAAAAGAAAAAAAAATTCAGCAAGTGTGTTCTGCTGGAGGTATTATCATATGGAGGATAATCAGGAAACAAATATAGATGAGGGAGTGAAATAAATAGGGAGTGAAATGAAAATATCAGGCAACTGGGGAATAAATCAGAAGTTTATCCTCCAACACGTTGCTGAAATATATTATCCTCTAGAAATCCATCAAAGTGACTACAAAGGCAATTGTAGACTCAGAAATTGATTTGTGTGAATAGGCCATAAAGAAAGTCTTTGGTTGTTCATGCAGGGAATACATTATCCAACAAACAATATCCTTACAGATTCATTCAAGAGAAATGAGCCCAAATTATGGCAGGACACAAAGTATAAAATTTGTAACTATCAACATCATTTTTGGAATTTAATTTTCAAAATAGAGGTATATGGATTTTGGTTACTTCTTTGTTTAAAACAAAGAGAAGTCTAAAAATCCTTCTGGAGTGATTATAAAACAGATAAAAAGATATTTATGCTGTTGAGTCTCCATTAATTGGGGTAAATGGTGAATGTCATTTACTTTGTTTTCAGTTCAAAGGAATCTAGGGATGAGGTTTTCTTAAGTCAGTTCAGAGAACACCAGGTTTTAAGTTGAAAAGCAAGACTGGGAATATTAACAAACAGTGAATTTCACAACTAATCTTGGAGAAACCTGTTTGGGTGAAGTTCACAACACAGAATCAGATAAGTTAATCGTTGTTTTAAGTGTGTCCAATAGAAAGGCTACAGTAGTGAGAAGAATGGGTTCTTTCTTGATTATATGTTTTTGGAGATATTTCTCTTGATTAAACTTAAAATATAAACCATAACTATTCATTTAAACTGACGCAATGTTTTGTAGAGGAATAAGACGATGTTATTTTCTGGGTCTGTAGATTGTGAAGGAGCAAAAATGGCCTTTAGTACAGTGATATGTACTTCTTGTCAGATGTGGGAGTTTAAAGTGAGTTTAACAATTACTGTGGATTATATCTGCCATAAATGCTATTGGATGTGAACCTTATTAGATCAAGTGGATCAGTTGGAGAGACAGTTAGAAGCAATGAGGAATTTGCAACAGCAACAGTATGTGATGGATGGCAGTTATAGGAAGGGGGGGGGGATGTCTCAGGTAGTCACAAAGATGGGTTAACTCCAGGAAGGGTAAGAGAGGTAAAAACCTAGGGCAGGGGTCTTTTGTGGATATACCCATTTCAAACAGGTATGCTGCTTTGGAAATGTAAGGGGTGATGGATTCTCAGGAGAACGGAGCACAAACAGCCAAGTTTCTGGTATTGAGACTAGCTCTAATGAACGGAGCGGTATGTCAGCTTCCAAGAGATCAATTGTGTGAGGGGATTCTGCAATCCGAGGTATAGACAGACGTTTCTGTGCCCAGCAGTGAAAAAGCAGAATGGTGTGTTGCTTCCCTGGTGCCAGGATCAAGGATGTCTCAGAGAGGGTGCAGAATGTTCTCTAAGGGGGAGAGGGGCCAGCAAGAGGTCATTGTCTAGATTGGAACCAATAATACAGGAAGGGAAAAGGTTGAGATTCTGAAGGGTGATTACAGAGAGTTAGGCAGAAATGTAAAAAGGAGGTCCTCAAGGGTAGTAATATCTGGATTATGAGGTAAAAACAATGACTGCAGATGCTGGAAACCAGATTCTGGATTAGTGGTGCTGGAAGAGCACGGCAGTTCAGGCAGCATCCAAGGAGCAGTGAAATTGACGTTTCGGGCAAAAGCCTGTATTCCTGATAAAGGGCTTTTGCCAGAAACGTCGATTTCGCTGTTCTTTGGATGCTGCCTGAACTGCTGTGCTCTTCCAGCACCACTACTCCAGATATCTGGATTACTCCCAGTGCTACGAGCTAGTGAGGGCAGGAATAGGAGGTTCGTGCAGATGAAGGCATGGCTGAGGAGCTGGTGTATGGGAGAAGGATTCACATTTTTGGATCATTGGAATCTCTTTTGGGATAGAAGTGACCTGTACAAGGAGGACGAATTGCACCTAAATTGGAAGAGGACTAATATACTGGCAGGGAGATTTGCTAGAGTTGCTCGGGAGGATTTAAACAAGTAAGGTGGGGGGTGAGACCCAGGGAGATAGTGAGGAAAGAGATCAATCTGAGACTGGTACAGTTGAAAACAGAAGCGAGTCAGTCAGGGCAGGCAGGGACAAGGTAGGACTAATGAATTAAACTGCATTTAGAGTCATAGAGTTACAGAGATGTACAGCATGGAAACAGACCCTTTGGTCCAACCTGTCTACGCCGACCAGATATCCCAACCCAATCTAGTCCCACCTGCCAGCACCCGGCCTATATCCCTCCATTCCTTCCTATTCATATACCCATCCAAATGCCTCTCAAATGTTGCAACTCAACACTTGACTGCTATGAAAAAGGGCCATGGCTTTCCTTCATCTGACTGTTTCATGTGGGAGAGGAGAGGTGATTGGGTCAAGAGGGGGTGAGAGAACTGTAAGAATAGAAGTGTGGCTCCACATTTTTAAGAGAGTCACGATCGTAACTTCCTGTCATGATGGAGCTCTTTGGTGGTGTATAAAGTCAGGAGAATGGCAATCTGACCAAGGTTTCCACTTCTCAGAAAATCCAACCCCTCCTTTGTTTTGATTTTTTGTGAGATAAATTCTCTTCTGTTGTTAAAGAAGATGTGCAGTTTTGTGTGAATGTTTCAGATGCTGACCACCATGTTAACTAACGAAACAAACAATAGCAAAAAGTTAACAAGGTTTCATTCTTGGATCTGACTTGTCTGGCAGTAAAATTAGCTTGGATCATAACATTTTTTAAGTGATTAATTTAATTAGGGGTGGCTCAGTGGTTAGCACTGTTGCCTCACAGCACCAAGGTCCCAGGTTCGATTCCAGCCTTAGGTGACTGTGTGTGGAGTTTGCACATTCTCCCCGTGTCTGCGTGGGTTTCCTCCGGGTGCTTCAGTTTTCTCCCACAATCCAAAGATGTGCAGCTCAGCTGAATTGGCCATGGTAAATTGCCCATAGTGTAGATGCATTAGTCAGAGGGGAAACGGGCTTGGGTGGGTTGCTCTTGGCAGCAGTGGACTGGTTGGGCCAAAGGGCCTGTTTCCACACTGTAGGGAATCCAATCTAATTTTAATCTTTCTTGTCAAATAATTCAAGATTTTAATATATGGCCTCTTTGAAAAGTGTGTATGCATACTTTGGTGCCACAGGCCAGAGCTTCACCCTTCTTCCCATTCTATGTAAGCATGTTTCTAAAATTTTTGTTTAAAAGTGAAAGATAACTATCTCAAATAACTTCAGTTATATTCAAATTACAAAAATGCCTTAAGCAAGAATAAAAAGCAAAAAATATTCAGAAATTGACTGTTTCTGTTTAAAAACACTCAACTGTATTTTGATTAAATAAAAAGTTCTCTATTGTATTTTTTTCTTTTTCTCTTTTTTTAAAAAATAAAACCCATACTGCCGCTATATTAGATCTCTATTGTATTGAGTTAATAAAATATTGCTCTGAATTAAGTGTAATTACTGAGGTTAAGTAGAAACCAGGCTCCTGTTTTGGCCAGTGAAATTCTAGCTGTTATAACTTGCATGGCAGTCTCAAGTCCTGCAACTGGAGATTTTCCCATGTTATCAGGCAATATGCTAAATGGCTTTAAGCTATCCTGTAGTTTGGCTGAGGTAATGCTTTGAATGGTTTCCCAGAATTTGAGGGGATCACCTCTTGTACCTTTAAATATTCTAACTCTTTTGTCAGCTTTCTGTTTCAAGGGAATGGGTAAACTTCAGTCATTTAAATGGGAGAAAATGAGGACTGTAGAAGCTGGAGATCAGTCAATAATGTGGTGCTGGAAAAGCACAGGTCAGGCAGCATCCTAGGAGCAGGAGAATTGACATTTCAGGTATAATCCCTTCATCAGGCTTATGAGCCAAGGGGGTCGAGAGATAAATGGTGTGGGGATGGGGGGGGGGGGGCAGTGGTGGTGGAGGTAGCTGAGAGTGTGCTAGGTAGTTGAAGGTGGGGTAATGGTAATAGGTCAGAGAGGATGTTGGAGCAATAAGTGGGAAGGAAGATGGACAGGTAGGACAGGTCATAAGAGCAGTGCCGAGTTAGAAGGTTGGATCTGGGATAAGGTGGGGAGAGGGGAAATTAGGAAACTGGTGAAGTCCACATTAATTCCATGCAGTTGGAGGATTCCAAGGTGAAAGATGAGGTGTTCCTCCTCCAGGCCTTGAGTGGCTGGGGTTTGGCAATGCAGGAGATGCAGCACCTGCATGTCCTTGGTAGAGTGGGAGGGAGTGTTAAAGTATTCGGCCATAGCGCAGTGGGGTTGAATCATGTGTATGTCCTGGAGATGTTCTCCGGAGCGTTCTACAAGTAGGCATCCTGTCTCCCCAATGTAGAGGAGACTGGATCAGGAGCAACGGATATAGAAAATGACGTGTGGAAGTGCAGGTAAATCCATGATGGATGTGGACGGGTCCTTTGGGGCCTTGGACAGAGGTGAGGGGGGAGGTGTGGGTGCAGCTTTTGCAATTCTTGCGGTGGCACTTCCACACATCATCATTTACTGTATCCGTTAATGCGGTCTCCTCTACATTGGGGTGACAGGACGCCTACCTACAGAATGCTTCGGAGAACATCTCCGGGACACATGAACGAAGCAACCCCACTGCCCCATGGCCGAACACTTTAACTCGCCCTCCCAATCTGCCAAGGACATGTAGGTGTGGGCTTCCTCCATTGCCAAACCCCAACCACCCAATGCCTGGAGGAGGAATGCCTCTTCTTCTGCCTTGGAACTCTACAACCACACAAAATTAATGTGGACTTCAGTTTCCTCATCTCCCCTCCCCCATGTTATTCTAGATCCAATCTTCTAACTCAGCACCATCCTCATGACCTGTCCTATCTGCCCATCTTTCTTCCCTCCTATCCGTTCCACCCTCCTCACCGACCTATCACCATTAATCCTACCTTCATCTACACCTCTCACACACTCAGCTACCTTCACCCCTATCCCACTCCCTCCCATTTATCTCTCTACCCCCTTGGCTCACAAGCCTCATTCCTGATGAAGGGCTAATGCCAGAAACATTGATTCTCCTGCTCCTCGGATGCTGCCTGACCTGCTGTGCTTTTCTAGCACCACACTCTCTACTTTGGTCATTTAATGGCCCATGTTTTGAAAGTTGGATGAAAAAGAGAAACTGGATCTATTTTTTTCAGAATTTAATTGTATCAGAAAATTTTGCACAAATTCTTAAATATACATGATGTCCTTGTTGATTTGAGATTTTTTTGTATATTTATCTGAAATGATGCCATGGCAAATGATAGTGATTTCCTCCATTTCATAAACTAATAAAAGAGTTAATAGTTTTCATTGACAGATGTCTTTTATTGATAATATCAACTGTACTGGTTTAACTAGTACAAACACCGAACCATCTAAACACTTTAAACAGTTTAGCTGCAATGCCACCTATTTAAAAATAATAGAAGTAATAAAACTGAATTAAATATTGCTGAAAAGAGAAATATATGTTGCCAAAACTTATCATTTTGCACATACCAAGTAAAATACAAGAATACCAAGTTTCAAACTTCCACAAAAATTTGTATTTGGGTACAAAAACATAGTGCTGATTATTTGGCAAGTCAACTCTAATTGGCCAAGACATTGCCTTGGAGGAAACAACGGAGCACAAACTCTCAGGTAATTCAAAAACACAACAAGGCTTAAACAGATTCCTTTCTGTGAAAGAGAATGGTCTCTGACTGAGAATGTATATCACTTCTAGCAAGTGTAAATGTGCCATGTTACAAAAAGAACCAAGCATATTAAATGGTTTTTCAGTCTAGCCATTAGCGTATTCAGAATTGTTCAGTAAGTTCTGCCAAATCACAAAACCTCAGAAGTTTTGCAAGCACAACCTGGTTAGTATGATCCATGACCTACTATAAACAAATAAAAGGGACACACTGCTTAATTCAATCAGCTAATCTACCTATCCGACATTGGACTGCAACTACAAATCATTCATGAAGCTGTTCAATTATGCGGTATGTAAAACGTTTTGGGCTGATGGCAGCATCTTGTTAATGGAAAATATCGTTCATACAGGTACTGCTAAATGAACAAAGGATCTTAAGAGTCAACTGTACATTTGCTTCAGTTTATTGTCAGATTAAATAATTATGGTATTCCATTTCAGTTATGCAATGATGCTCATCAATCGGTTACATACCAAAGTAACAGAATGACAGAAATGAAAGGTCACCACAACAAATGGTTTATTTAAAATCTGATTTTCTGTGTTAATAACAAAATAGGCGGGGGGTTATATCTGGTGATTCTCTGAATCCGATCATAGAGATTAGAAAACTTTAAACCTTGCAGTTCAATTCCTTTCTTCATTGATTTTAAAAAATTATTGAAAAAGTAAGCTGAACAAAAAAGTTTATATTTTAAATGTTGAAGGTGGTAGAAAATGAAAGTTGCATTATTAGCTGTAAGGGCAATCTAACAGTTCTACCCATCACATGCCATAACAAAACAGCAGCCTTCACGAGAAGCAGACATTTTGTATTCAATTTGCCAGGCTTTCCAAGTTGAAAACAGAGGCTTAAAGATTTCAGCACTAAGTGACATATCAATCTTAAGAGTCCAATTTCAGTGCCAACAATAATCATTAGGATGAGAGGAGAGTAGCACAGAAATCCTGTTTTCTTCCTGATTGAGGCCAAATAAATGCATTTTAAAATTCATTGAGGAATTGTCAAAATTTTAGGCTTAAATTCTCCATGTGAAGACACAGTTCCTTTAGACACATGCCAACAGACATCGGTGTCCTCATCAGAAAGATCTTACAACTTGCAGTACAATCTCCATGCTGTATCAGGCTGTCAAAGAAAGTGTGGCCTAGAACATTTTTTCCTCTGGTTCTTTGCAAGATTCAACTGTGGACCTTGGTGTAATCTTAAACAAAAAGTGAACGCACACCACTACACTGCACTGGTCACTGATGCCTTCTTTTCCAGAACTGAACAACACAATAATTTCATAGCAGAGAAGGGTAGACAGCATTGAAATTTCACCTTCATTGCTAAGTTCTCCCAGGAACACATCAATTAACCCATGCAGCCATCAAGGCATCCAATGACCAGCCAGTTAGATCAGTCAAAAGAAGGAGTTCCATTCACTCAATACTTTAACTGGTCAGGAGCTTCCTTCATGAATGCACTAATTTTTATGGCAGCTGCTCTGACTCTTTCATCCTCTGCTAGTCCAGACAGGCTCATATTTTCATTCTAATCCACAAAACGAATGGACAGATCTAGGGAACAAGGATATCTGTTGAAGAAATAACTACTCACTCATCTCGGAAAGCCACAGACAGAGGTACCAAAGCAATACAAACAATGTCACCTGCTCACTGAGATGACCATTCAGCAGGTCATCAGACTTCTGAAGATGAAACATTGGTATCTGGACCAAATGATGCCCTTCAATACCCTACTGCAAGGTCTTGGTAATTGAGATGGTCTGCTGCATTCGCCATAACATTGATGTCTAAAGAGCTGTGGTCTTTCAAGATAGTAAGACCCTGGAAGGAGTAAGTTGATCAGTACTGAAACAGGAAAGAGATGATTGAGAAGGAGGAAGCAGTAGGAGATGACACTGCATAGAGAGGTAATCTACCTTCGGAATCAACTCTAAGTAGACAGAAACTCATCTGAAGACTAATAAGGACTTTACAATAGTCATTTATTTGAATCAGTTTCCCACCGATAGAGTCATAGAGATTTACAGCATGGATACACATTCTTCAGTCCAACTCCATGCCGACCAGGTATGCCAAACTAATCTAGTCCCACTTGCTAGCTATATCCCTCCAAACACTTTCTATTCATATACTTATCCAGATGCCTTTGAAATATTGCAAATGTACTAGCCATCACCACTATTTGTTATAAAATAGTGATGGAAAAGGATAAACCAGATCTAAAAGTTGAAGTTCTAAATTGGAAAAAGGCCAATTTTGATGGTATTAGGCAAGAACTTTCGAAAGCTGATTGGAGGCAGATGTTCACAGGTAAAGGGACGGCTGGAAAATGGGAAGCCTTCAGAAATGAGATAACAAGAATCCAGAGAAAGAATATTCCTGTCAGGGTGAAAGGGAAGGCTGGTAGGTATAGGGAATGCTGGATGACTAAAGAAATTGAGGGTTTGGTTAAGAAAAAGAAGGAAGCATACCTCAGGTATAGACAGGATAGATCGAGTATAAAGAAAGCAGGAGTATACTTAAGAGGGAAATCAGGAGGGCAAAAAGGGGACAGGAGATAGCTTTGGCAAATAGAATTAAGGAGAATCCAAAGGGTTTTTACAAATATATTAAGGACAAAAGGGTAACTAGGGAGAGAATAGGGCCCCTCAAAGATCAGCAAGGCGGCCTTTGTGTAGAGCCACAGAAAATGGGGGAAGATACTAAATGAATATTTTGCATTAATATTAACTGCGGAAAAGAGTATGGAAGATATAGGATGCAGGGAAATAAATGGTGACATATTGCAAAACGTCCAGATTACAGAGGACGAAGTGCTGGATGTCATGAAAAGCATAAAGGTGGATAAATCCCCAGGACCTGATGAGGTGTACCCGAGAACTCTGTGGGAAGCTAGAGAAGTGATTACTGGGCTTCTTGCTGAGATATTTGTATCATCAATAGTCACAGGTGAGGTGCCTGAAGACTGGAGGTTGGCAAACGTGGTGCCACTGTTTAAGAAGTGCAGTAAAGACAAGCTAGGGAACTATAGACTGGTGAGCCTGAGCTCAGTGGTGGGCAGGTTGTTGGAGGGAATCCTGAGGGACAGTATGTGCATGTATTTGGAAAGACAAGGTCTGACTCGGGAGAGTCAACATGGCTTTGTGCGTGGGAAATCATGTCTCACAAGCTTTTTTGAAGAAGTAACAAAGAAGATTGATGAGGGCAGAGCAGTAGATGTGATCTATATGGACTTCAGTAAGGTGTTGACAAGGTTCCCCATGGGAGACTGATTAGAAAGGTTAGATCTCGTGGAATACAGGGAGAACTAACCATTTTGTTACAGAACTGGCTCAAAGGTAGAAGACAGAGGGTGGTGGTGGAGGGTTGTTTTTCAGACTGGATGCCTGTGTCCAGTGGAGTGCCACAGGATCAGTGCTGGGTCCTCTACTTTTTGTCATTTACATTAATGATTTTGATGTGAGCATAAGAGGTACAGTTAGTAAACTTGCAGATGACACCATAATTGGAGGTGTTGTGGACAACGAAGAGGGTTACCTCAGATTACAACAAGATCTGGACCATATGGGCCAATGGGTTGAGAAGTGGCAGATGGAGTTTAATTCAGATAAATGCGAGGTGCTGCATTTTGAGAAAGCAAATCTAAGCAGGACTTATACACTTAATGATAAGGCCCTAGGGAGTGTTGCTGAACAAAGAGACCTTGGAGTGCAGGCTCATAGCTCCTTAAAAGTGCAGTCGCAGGTAGATAGGATAGTGAAGAAGGCATTTGGTATGCTTTCCTTTATTGGTCAGAGTATTGAGTACAGGAGTTGGGAGGTCATGTTGCGGCTGTACAGGACATTGGTTAGGCCACTGTTGGAATATTGTGTGCAATTCTGGTCTCCTCCCTATCGGAAAGATGTTGTGAAACTTGAAAGGGTTCAGAAAAGATTTACAAGCATTGTTGCGAGGGTTGGAGGATCTGAGCTACAGGGAGAGGCTGAACAGGCTGAGGCTGTTTTCTCTGGAGCATCAGAGGCGGAGGCTAAACCTTATAGAGGTTTACAAAATTATGAGGGGCATGAATAGGATAAATAGACAAAGTCTTTTCCCTGGGGTCGGGGAGTCCAGAACTCGAGGGCATAGGTTTAGGGTGAGAGGGGAAAGATATAAAAGAGACCTAAGGGGCAACTGTTTCACACAGAGGGTGGTACGTGTATGGAATGAGCTGCCAGAGGATGTGGTGAAGGCTGGTACAATTGCAACATTTAAGACACATTTGGATGGGTATATGAATAGGAAGGGTTTGGAGAGATATGGGCTGGGTGCTGGCAGGTGGGACTAGATTGGGTTGGGATATCTGGTCGGCATAGACAGGTTGGACCAAAGGGTCTGTTTCCATGCTGTACATCTCTATGATTCTGAGTTCCTCTGGCAGCTCATTCCATACACGTACCACCCTCTGTGTGAAAAAGATGCCCCTTAGGTCACTTTTATATCTTTCCCCTCTCATTCTAAAACTATGCCCTCTAGTTCTGGACTCCCCGACCTCAGGGAAAATACTTTGTCTATTTATCCTATCCATGCCTCTTATGGTTTTATAAACCTTTATAAGATCACCCCTCAGCCTCTGGCGCTCCAGGGAAAACAGCCATAGCCTATTTAAACCTCTCCCCATAGCTCAAATCCTCCAACCCTGACAACAATCTTTGCTAATGCTTTCAGGTTTCACATCTTTTTGATAGGAAGGAGACCAGAGTTGCTCGCAATATTTCAACAGTACCCTAACCAATGTCCTGTACAGCCACAATATGACCTCCCAACTCCTGTACTCAATACTCTGACCAAGAAAGGAAAGCATACCAAACGCCTTCTTCACTATCCTATCTACCTGCGACTCCACCTTCAAGGAGCTATGAATCTGCACGCCAAGGTCGCTTTGTTCAGCAGCACTCCCAGGACCTTACCATTAAGTGTATAAGTCTTGCTCTGATTTGCTTTCCCAAAATGCAGCACCTCATATTTATCTAAATTAAACTCTATCTGCTACTTCTCAGTCCATTGGCCCATCTGGTCAAGATTCCGTTGTAATCGGAGGTAACCTTCTTCGCTGTCCAGTACACTTCCAATTTTGGTATCATTAGCAAATTTACCAACAATGTCTCTTATTCTCACATCCAAACCATTTATATAAATGATGAAAAATATTGGACCTAGCACCGATCCGTGTGGTACTCCACTGGTCACAGACCTCCATTCTGTAAAATGACCCTCCACCACACCGTCTTCTACCTTTGAGCCAGTTCTGTATCCAAATGGCTAGCGCTCCCTGTATTCCATGAGATCTAACCTTGCTAACCAGTCTCCCACGCGGAACCTTGTCGAACACCTTATTGAAGTCCATATAGATCACTTTTACCGCTCTGCCCTCATCAATCTTCTTTGTTACTTCTTCAAAAAACTCAATCATGTTTGTGAGACATGATTTGCCACGAATAAAGCCATGTTGACTATCCCTAATCAGTCCTTGCCCTTCCAAATACATGTACATCCTGTCCCTCAGGATTCCCTCCAACAACTTGCCCACCACTGGCATCAGGCTCACTGTCTATAGTTCCCTGGTTTGTCCTTGCCACCTTTCTTAAACAGTGGCACCACGTTAGTCAACGTCCAGTCTTCCGGCATCTCACCTGTAACTATTGATGATACAAATATCTCAGCAAGAGGCCCAGCAATCACTTTCCTAGCTTCCCAAAAAGTTCTAGGGTACACCCGATCAGGCTCTGGGGATTAATCCACCTTTATGCATTTCAAGATATCCAGCACTTCCTCCTCTGTAATCTGGACATTTTGCAAGATGTCACCATCTATTTCCCTACAGTCTATATCTTCCATATCCTTTTCCACAGTAAATACTGATGCAAAATACTCATTAATATCTCCCCCATATCCTGCAGCTCCACACAAAGGCTGCCTTGCTGATCCTTGAGGGGCCCTATTCTCTCCCTAGTTACACTTTTGTCCTTAATATATTTGTAAAACCTCTTTGGATTCTCCTTAACTCTATTTGCCAGAGCTATCTCATGTCCCCATTTTGCCCTCCTGATTTCCCTCTTAAGTATACTCCGACTGCCTTTATACTCTTCTAAGGATTCACTCGATCTATCCTGTCTATACCTGACAAATGCTTCCTTGTTTTTCTTAACCAAACCCTCAATTTCTTTAGTCATTCAGCATTCCCTGTACCTACCAGCCTTTCCTCTCAACCTGACAGGAGTATACTTTCTCTGGATTCTCGTTATCTCATTTCTGAAGGCTTCCAATTTTCCAGCCGTCACTTTACCTGCAAACATCTGTGCTCAATCGGCTTTTGAAAGTTCTTGCCCAAAACTGTCAAAATTGACCTTCTTCCAATTTAGAACTTCAACTTTTAGATCTGGTCTATCCTTTTAAAAAACTAATAGAATTAGGGTCACTGGCCCCAAAGTGCACCCCCACTAATATCTCAGTCACCTTCTCTGCCTTATTTCCCAAGAGTAGGTCAAGTTTTCCACCTTCTCTGGTAGGTACATTCACATACTGAATTGAATTAGGTTTTCTACTCAAACAAACCAAGTTTGTAGCAAAAATCATCTATCTATTTCTGGTTGTGTATAGAATAAACAAATTCAAAGTATTTTCCATGCCCTTAGTGTAATTTTGTTTGTATTAGAGCTTCACGAAATAATGGCTGCTTCCTGTATGTGTATTAGAGATCAGACATTAAGAGTCTTTGTCAGATGTCTTGTTTCATAGACTTCACTGTAATGTGCTGCTCACTGCAGCATTTTGCTGTACAGTCCTCCACAAAAGACTCCTCTCTACTGACTTAGAAGTTCAAATGGAAATATTTGAAACTCTAATCAAAACGCAATAGGACCATGGTACTACTAACACACAGCACTTAATTGACAACAATTTTCAGTGCTGAATTTTCAAATCTGCACAACAAATTATTAATCTTAACATTTATATGATGCAGTCATATTCTACTGTAATGAATATGGCTTACTTAATGAAGCTCAAATGGTGTAACTACTCATATATCACAAGCTACCTTACAAGTTCATAGCTTAGGTTTGTTAAATCTAGCTTTGTGTATACATACTGCAATTACAGAAACCATGCTTCCAAAATCATAGTAATATTGTAATTACACTCTCTGAAAAGAATAATTACCTTTTAAAATGTCAGTCTCAATGCGATATTTATAGTTCAACAACAAAGTCAGCATTTCACACCAAGAATCATGTAATATATTGGCCCAGATTTGGCATCCTGTGGTATGTGCCTCTGGACATGTTCCTGCACCCTTCAGCTCAAAAGCTATTTACTGTGTAATTGTTGGTAGTACGAGCTTATAGTTCAGTTCAAAGACAACAAGACATCCAGAATGCCAGGAAATATTTATCTCCTTCACTTCTGGGATTTAAGAATTGAGAAACAGAAGTGTGGAGTACATGACTGAATCAGAATGGATGAATTAGTCAAATCAAAAGTAGAAAGAAAAAGAAAGATAGAGAAGTATGTGAAAGAAAAGGGATGAACAAGAAAAAAAACAAAAATGTTCTTTGCAAAGATGGGGAGGTTGAGGGTAAGTTACTGTTTTCACAAGCTAAAGACAGAACAATGAATTCTGGTGATTCACAATTCACAGCATATCCCTTCCTCTCCACAATTAGCATATTAATAATGGTACAAAGATGAACAAAAATCAAAGAAAATTTACAGCCCAGGAACAGGCCCTTCGGCCCTCCAAGCCTGAGCCGATCCAAAGGTACTGTCTAAACCCGTCGGTCAATTCCTAAACATCTGTATCCCTCTGCTCCCCACCCACTCATGCATCTGTCCAGACACATCTTAAATGAATCTACTGTGCCTGACTCATCCACCTCTGCTGGCAATAAATTCCAAATGCCCACCAACCCCTGTGTGAAGTACTTACCGCGTGTATCCCCCTTAAACCTTCCACCTCTCACTTTGAAAGTATGACCTCTCGTTATTGAATCCTTCACCCTGGGAAAAAGCTTGTCTTTATCCACCCTGTCTATATCCCTCATGATTTTGTAAACCTAAATGGTAAGTGCCATAAAACTCACCATTATTTTATCACCAAATTCTGGGCTAATTCAATATTCTAAAAAAGGAATATTTGCAGTATTTTAAATAATAATTATTTCAATAATATTGAATGCTTTTAAAGACTAACTTCCAACTTCCTAAACTATGTAGACAAAGATGAAGCGATGTTATCACTGTTTTAAATGTAGAATGCAGATTTAATGGGTAATTTTAGTGGGAACATGAAGAAATTGCAACAACAGTGACAAAATATCTAATATTATGGTGTTAATATGACAGAACACATTGTATTGTGGATCATAAAATGTATGGCAAGGTGACGCAAGACAATCATTCAAAACAAACATCTCAACAACATTCTTTGGTCAGCAGACCTGCAAGACTGATTTACAGCCAGCAGCTAAATCTGGTAGATATATATCCATTTTATATTGAATGTTGTGCATATCAGTCTTTCATTGAAAATAATTATAAATATCAGCAGTTTCTATTGTCAGATCTATCACCTTCAAACAACTTACATTGACCCCTCTTTGTCCAACTCCACTTCATATCTCTTTCTTTAAAATGTCTTTCAATTAAAAATATATGGATATAAATATATTCATCTGTTCTTCCAGCAATGTATTCTTCCCCTTTGATCATTAGTTTTAGAATTCAGAAATGTGTTGCACAGGTGAATGTGATGGAAATTGGCCTTTTCCAATTTTTGAACAGACATCATTAACTGACTTCAAAATTGAAATTTTTCCATGATAATTGAAATATGTTTAGGATCCGTGGTTAGCACTGCTGCCTCACAGCGCCAGGGACCCAGGTTCGAATTGAGCCTCGGGTGGTTGTCTGTGTAGAGTCTGCCTGGGTTTCCTCTGGGTGCTCTCACAGTCCAAAGATGTGCAGGTCAAGTGCACTGACTGTGCTAAATTGCCCATAGTGTTCAGGGATGTGTGACTTAGGTGTATTCATTAGAGGTAAGAATGGGGTAGGGGAAATGGATCTGGGTGGATTACTCTGTGTGGACTTGTTGTGCTGAAGGACCTGTTCCCACACTATAGGAATTCTTAAAAAAAGAAGAAAGCGCATATGTTTCATTTTCTGTTTTATCTCACTCACTCATTCCCCCAAAGTCTCTTTGAAAAAATACATTTTTCAAAATCATTTGGAGAAAAGTAGAGAGGTAGAGAAAATATCCCAGTAATACAGTTTACTCATTGTACATCTCACTATATTCTAGGTACCTAATAAATATTTTATCAGTACTTCAGCAATTTTGCAGTTTATAATATATTCTTTGCAATAACTGAAACTTTTGACTTCCAAAATAAGACTCAGAATAAAAATTGCAAAAGAAGTAACACACTTCACATAATATAAATAGCTTTATTCACCAAATTATTCTTTATGTCTTTGGGGATCATTAAAATTTTACTTGATAACAAATGTCTCTCCCAAAAAACTTTTCACAGAGTTGTGACTTTCAGCTGAACTTAGATTGTACAGTTTAAGAATTTTTTTAGAAAATCTAATTTCACAAATACATGAGTAGAATTCATTAAACAGCTGAAATATTTGCTCTTCCTCCTATCATTCCTGAGCAGAATATGATAGGAGGAATCTTGTCTCTTGGCAACTACTATTAGGGGGAAGACTTGGGAGTGAAGGAGAATACATTAGGTGTTAAAGATAGGGTGAGTGACACCAAAGTAAGGAGAAATGGTAATATGGGAAGAGATATAGGTTGTGATAAATGGATGACATATGGGTTTGATGTAAAGAATAGGAGCCACATTTTCCTTGAAATGTTCAACCCAAATGCATCCTACATTGGTTTGCATTCCATTACATTTAATTAATATACCACCCAACAACAGCAACCTGAAGGGAAAGAAGAAAAAGACAAGAGAGGAGCATACAGTGAAATTAAAGTCAGTAAAAGCAGCAAAGTAGGGACAGAACCCAAATCAAGAAAAAGAGAATTGGCAGCATATTACAAATGGATAAGATAGTGACCATGTTCTCTGATATAGTGAACATACACTGCAAGAGGTGAAATATTATTTTAAAATGTTGACATTCCTGATGGAGGAGATGGACAGGGCAAAAATAATGCGCCATGAGTTCAAATGTCTTGAAACTACCAGTGATTTGTGACAATTGCAATCAACATCTCAAGAATGTTATCACAGTTTTGTTGCTGTACTTTTGGCAATGGATTATAGAGAAATATTCAAAGTTAGAGATGTTCAGACACCCAGCATCAGTAGCAAATACTTGCTAAATGCAGAGTATAATCTCCTTTTCTCAGCCCCAAGACTATGTTTAGTTCTAATTTTAGAACAGCACTACACATCCTGCTGCACCAGTACAACATTTTCCCACACTAACTATTTTATATTGAGCATTTGATTTCTCATACTAGTGCATTCCAACTCCCCACCCCCCAGGAACTGGGTCAGATGATATCACTGTACCACAAGTGGGCAATGTCCGTACCCCGGATCTGGAGGTCTGAGTTCAAGATCCACCCGCTCCAGAGGTGTGTAATTACATTTCTGAACAATTTGATTAAAAATATAAAGTTATTTAAAAATCTAAAATAAAATCTAAGAACTGGGTCATTGCTAAATAACGTTTTGCAATTTCTTTACAGACATTATACCTTCCTTTCCTGAGTAAGTTAACACATGGATTTAAGGTCACACCATGACGCTATACTGGGCAGGATTAAGTTTTGAGGAGATGGCAAGGAAGGTTTCAAGGTGATTTAAATAAATTGAGTGACTGAACAAACACCTGGCAGATGCAATACAATGTTAAGAAATATGAAGTAACACACTTCCGTATGAGAACAGAAAGGAGGAATGTTATATTTTAGGAGGTGTGGATGTATAAAGGTTCTATGTGTCCTTGTATACCAGTCAATGAAAATAGACAGACAGATGCAACAATGGGGGAGGCAAACAATATCTTGGCCTTCACTGCAAGATGATTTGAGTTTAGAATTGGGATGTGTTAATATATTTATACAGGATCTTGGTGATATTTGGAGTACAATACTCTCACATCAGGAGTATTGTATCTAGTTTTGATTTTCCGACTTGAGAAAAACAGTGATATTTGCTATAGAGGGAGTGAAGCACTGGTTCTCTAGGCTTATATTAGGGACTTTAGGGCCATTCTATGAGGAGAAATTAGATCAACTGGGCCTACATTCACTAGAGTGTAGATGTATAAGAGGGGATCTGATTGAAATGCATAAAATTCTAAAAGGCTAGACAGACTAGATGGACAGAGGATGTTCTCCCTGGCTGGGGAGTTGAAAACCAGGGAACATAGTCTCAGGATAGAGTAGACCATTTCGGAAGGAGATCAGGAAAATTTTCTTCACTTATTGGGTAATGAACCTAAGGAATTCTCTATCAGAGAAGGCTGTGGGGGCCAAGTCACTGAATATGTTCAGGAAAGAGATACATATATTTTAAAGACATCACAGGGAATGGGGAGAAAGTGGAAATATGACATGATCCTACTGATTGTTGTGGTTCTGTTTGCCCAGCTGGGAATTTGTCTTGCAAACGTTTCGTCGCCTGTCTAGGTGACATCCTCAGTGCTTGGGAGCTTCCTGTGAAGCGCTTCTGTGCTGTTTCCTCCGGCATTTATAATGGCCTGTCTCTGCCGCTTCCGGTTGTCAGTTCAAGCTGTCCTCTGTAGTGGCCGGTATATTGGGTCCAGGTCGATGTGTTTGTTGACCTAGACAACAAACACATCGACCTGGACCCAATATACCGGCCACTACAGCGGACAGCTCGAACTGACAACCGGAAGCGGCAGAGACAGGCCACTATAAATGCCGGAGGAAACAGCACAGAAGCACTTCACAGGAGGCTCCCAAGCACTGAGGATGTCACCTAGACAGGGGATGAAACGTTTGCAAGACAAATTCCCAGCTCGGCGAATAGAACCACAACAAAGAGCACCCGAGGTACAAATCTTCTCCCAAACAATGATCCTACTGAATGGTGCAGCAGCCTCAAAGGGCCGATTATCTATGCTTCTGTGTTTCTATAGTCAAGAGCAAACTTCCAGTACTTCAGTCAAATGGCCATTCTTCCAAAGTGATCTTAAATTCTGACAGGTGAGTGTTCTACTTCATGTGTATCACATTGGAGCATTAGTGTGAACGTAAAGGTGGCTGTGAAAATGGCCATACGCACTTGTGCAAATGGTGCAGTCAGTTACTGGCAACAGATATCCTTACAGAGAATGAATCTCTCCATATACCTCATTATGCTTGTGTGTAAAAATGTCACACCTGCTGTGCATGCACACATTTCCCTATTAAAGCCAAATTCTGGTAGCATGGCAAAGGCAAAGGGTGGGAGCAAAGTATGGAAGCAGTGGAAAAGGACAATAGCAGGATCAAAGGTCAGGAGTTTAGGCAAAGTTTGGAAGTTTCGAGAAAATACAGGAGTGAGGACAAAGCATGAGAGTCATGGACAAGGCCAGGAATCGGGGCAAAAGCTGAGAACAAGGACAAAGTCTGAGTGTGACAAAAACCAGAATGGAGACAACTGGCAAGAGTGGGGCGAAAGATCAGGAACAAACCCCAGAAGCTAAGACATAGGGTGAGGATGGGGATAGAGGCCAGGGGTGAGAGCATAGGCAGCGAATACGGTTATCGGTGTGGAGCAGGATAAAGGTTACAATGTAACACTGGCCATTCAGCTGGGAAGATCCTCATGGTGAGGTTTTACCCACTCAGGTACTTTGATCTTGTTCTCATACTTCACCACCACTTCCAGACATGGCTCACTTGGGACACCTCTCCACCTACACAGCAGTAATAACTGTGCCACCCACTTCACTACCCATAATACCTGCTTTTCTTTCATTCCAAGAGAAAAAGCCCACAATAGTGCAAAACAGTCAATATGGGTGAGTAGCTTCACAGTATTTGGCTCCTCTCTCCATGTGAAAAGCATTCAGACTCCAACCACACTGAATGGCTACCTGACCAGGTCAAGCCCTGGGACTGGCATCAAACGCTGCCCTGGACTTAGTTTTCTGCCTTAACGTGACCAAGGACTGCTGACAAACTGACACATTTCCTCACTCTCTATCTGCAGTGAATAGCATGGCAATGCCATAAGACCATATGAAATTGGAACAAGAGTAGGCCATTTGGCTCCTTGAGCCTGTCTGCCATTCAGCAGGATCACGGCAAATCTGACATTGTTCGCATTCATGCTCCTGTCCTTTCTCCATAGCCCTTGATACCCCTATTGATCAAGAATCTATCTCAGCCTTAAATATACAAAAGGCTCTCACAACTCTCTACGGTGTGAAGTTCCAAAAACACACAATCATCTGAGAGAAGAAATTCCTCCTAATCTGTCTTAAATCCATCCTGAAGTTATGCACTCTGCTCCTGGACTCTCCCAATAGGGGAAACATCTTCTCAGTATCTACCCTTTCAAACTCTTTATGAATCATCTAAGTTTTAATGAAATCACTTCTCCATACTCTACTAAATAGAGTCCCAAGTTGTTTAGCCTTTACTAGTACAATGAGTCTGGTATCTCTGACTGAAGGTGGAAACAAAACAAAAAGACAAGATAATGGAAGGAAGGGATGCTCAGAGTTATTAAGCGCTGTGAGAGACAACAAGCAAATTTAGCGAGTTTTGAGAAGATTGTAGCTCAGGTTGAAGTTTTGGGTGTAGGTTTGCTCGCTGAGCTGGAAGGTTCATTTCCAAACGTCCCATTACCCTACTAGTAACATCTTCAGTGGGCCTCAGGCAAAGCAATACTGAAAATTCCTGCTTTCTATTTATATGTTTGGGTTTCTGTGAGTTGGTGAAGTCACTTCCTGTTCCTTTTCTCAGGGAGTAGTAGATGGGGTCTAAATTGAAGTGTTTGTTGAGTGTGTTCCAGTTGGAAAGCCATGCTTCTAGGAATTCTCGTGCATGTCTTTGTCTGGCTTGTCCTCCTAGGAAGGTCCTTGCATGCTGCCTGAACTGCTGTGCTCTTCCAGCACCACTAATCCAGAATTTGGTTTCCAGCATCTGCAGGCTTTGTTTTTACCTTGTCCTAGGATGGATGTGTTGTCCCAGTCGTAGTGGTGTCCTTCCTCATCCACATGTGAGGATACTAGTGAGAGAGGGTCACGTCTTTTTTGTGGCTAGTTGGGTTTCATGTATCCTGGTGGCTAGTTTTCTGCCTGTTTGTCCAATGTAGTGTTTGTTACAGTTCTTGCACAGTATTTTGTAAATGATGTTAGTTTTGCTTGTTGCCTGTATAGTGTCATTCAAGTTCATAAGCTGCTGTTTTAGTGTGTTGGTGGGTTTGTGGGCTACCATGATGCCAAGAGGTCTGAGTAGTCTGGCAGTCATTTCTGAGATGTCTTTGATGTAGGCGAGAGTGAGTAGGGTTTCTGGATGTGTTTTGTCTTCGCAGCACAAACAAAGTTGCATCAGAACATTATTTCAACAAGCCAACATGTACTGCAGCACAGAGGAACTACGCAGAGCAGAGGAAAATCACCTGTACCATAATTCAAAAAGAATGGGTACCCAATGAACACAGTCCATTGATTTCTCAACAACAAACCCAAACAAGCAGGCAAAACACATCCAGAAACCCTAGCCACTCTCCCCAACATCAAAGACATCTCTGGAATGACTGCTAGACTACTCAGACCCCTTAGCATCATGGTAGCCCACAAACCCACCAATACACTAAAACAGCTGCTAATGAACTTGAAAGACCCTAGACAGACATTGTGCAAAACTAGTGTCATTTACAAAATACCGTGCAAGGACTGTAACAAACACTACATTGGACAAACAGGCAGAAAACTAGCCATCAGGATACATGAACACCAACTAGCCACAAAAAGACATGACCCTCTCTCACTAGTATCCTAACATATGGATGAGGAAGGACACCATTTTGATTGGGACAACACATTCACCCTAGGACAAACCAAACAAACATGAGAATTCCTAGAAACATGGCATTCCAACCGGAACTCTATTAACAAACACATCGAGTTAGACCCCATCTACCACCCCCTGAGAAAAGGAACAGGAAGTGACTTCACCACTGGAAATGACATCAACAACCCAAAAAACCCAAACATATAAATAGAAAGCAGGAATTTTCAGCATTGCTTTGCCTGAGGCTCACTGAAGATGTTACCTAGTAGGGTAACAACACGTCTGGAAATGAACTTTCCAGCTCAGCGAATAAACCTACATCCACAACAAACATACTGGAGATGCAACATGGTCCAGTCCATGAGCTGGCTGCATGCCCTGAGACAGCATAATGTCACAGAGTCATATAGTGGCAGTGTGGAAACAGTTCCTTCAGTCCAATTTAATTTAGTCCTGTTTACCAGCATTTGGTCCATTTCCCTCTGAACCCTTCTTATTCATGTATCCATCCAGATTGTTTTTAAATATTCTAATTTTACCAGTCTCCACCACTTCTGGCAGCTTTCTCCATACATGCAACACCCGCTCTGTGAAAAGGTTGCGCCTCAGGTCCCTTTTATAGCTTTCCCCTCTCATCTTAAACCTGTGCCCGCTAGTTTCAGATTCTCCTACCCTGTGAAAAAGACCTTGGCTATTCTCCCTATTCATGCCCTTCATGATTATATGACCTCTATAAGGTCAACTGAATTCAAAACTCAATGAAGTCACACTGGTGAGACACCAGTCACCTGCTCCAATAAAAAGCACAGAATCCCTACAGTGCAGAAGGAGGACATTTGGCCTATCAAGTCTTCAGTGACCCTCCAAAAAGCATCATATCGAGGCCCAAACCTACCTTATTCCCGTTAAACTCACATCTTAGCATGACCAATCCACCTAACCCGGACATCTTTGAACTGTGGGAGGAAACTGAAGCACCTGGAGAAAACATCTTGCAGATACTGAGAGAACATACAAGCCCCCTCCAGTCACAGAAGACTGGAATCCAACCCAGGTCCCTGGATCTGCGAGACAGCAGTGCTAAGCACTGAGACAATGTGCCACTCAATCATCCCTATGTTGACACCCCAGCAAGTTCACCCTGGGGAACTGCCTTTTAAATGTCCAAATTGCAGGAAATGCAATAAAAATGCTCAGGATTTGCTCCAATTTATTTGACTTTTATCCAGAATATTAACCCTAGTAGCAATGGGCTTATGCTTAGAAAAATAACTATAGTGATGGAATTTATGAACTGGGTGGTGTCTTTGCGAGTGGGATGACTGAGCTTGCTGAAGAATGACAATGACAGTTGCCTGTTCAGCCTGAGGTGCAACAATGAAATGCATTAGAGTGCAAGTGTTTTGGAAATGTATCATAAACATTCTTAGAGGTTGGCATACGTCAGGCGCCAATGTCCACTGATATGGGGTGTACATGGTCAGTCCCCGTGGAGTGTTTTCTGAGTTGTTGGTGTTTATTACTCTTCGAGATCTTTTGGAGCAAGTGGTGAGCTGAAGCGGCAGGGTACTGACTCCGACTTCCATGTCAAAATTCTAGATATCTAACTTGCTTGATGCCTTTGGTAAGATAAGAAGGTGAATATGAACTAAGTGACTTACATCAATAATAAAGCCTTTGGGACTCACCACTGCCTAGATAGAAAGTTCCGTTGCTACTTAAATGCATAAAAGATGCAGCAGGTTGCTTCTGACATTGAGACTGGCCTTGACGGACATCTCGTGCAATTCTGCCACAAATCTCACCATTGTTCATCAGGCCCCTATATGATTCCATCCGCTGTGTATGATTATTGGCACTAGATGTGTGGTGGGATATCAGGCTTTGGAGAGGGTACAGAAGTGATTAAGTGGAAGGACTTTAGTTATACAAAGATTGGCAAATGTCAGCATTGGAGCAGAGAAGTATGGGAGCCCAAATCAAATTAATCCTCAGTTACCTGAATACAATTACAGATACAATTACAATACAATTATCAGATAAAAATTAGGGGGATTAATTTTGAAAAAAAAAAGTGAGCTTAGGTAAGCAAGATATGCATATTTTAAAGCAAAGTTCGGTGAGGTCATAAAGCATGATGTATCGAAAAGCATAGAACAGCTGGAAGTAGGAGAAGTGGGGAAAACAGACGTGCAATAAAATTAAAGCAAATAATGTGATGAAGCATAGGAGGCCACCATAATTAGGGGGAGAAAGAATTGGTAATTCTTTCCAATAATAAAAACAGAAAATGCTGGAAACGTGCACAGGCCACTGACCTGAACAATTCAGTTTTTCTTCTGATCTGCCAAATACTTAGGCATTTTCCATTTTTATTTCTGCAGTAAGCAAAAAGAATTGCAGCATATGTTTGCAAAATTGCCAAGTCTGCATGAGATTGAAAATGATAACGTGCCACAATGAGGACTCTTTACAATGCCTTCCCTTGCTAAACAAAGAGCTGAATAAGGAAAACAAAGGGTCATCTACTTTTCTTGCTACAATGCATTTGTTGCTTAGCTTTTTTTCAAAAGGAGTGTTTTCTACAAATTTCACACTGCTGCCATTTTTCTTTTACTTCTATAAAAATTGTTCCATACTCCTTTTGCTTTATTTGCCTTTTTCTCTCTTTCCTGAAACTTTTCCTGGTCATCCACAAAAGTTTTTTTTCCCAGGTATGTGATTAAGAGCACCCAAAGTTAATGTTGATTGCCATAATTCTGTGTTCTAGAAGGGGTGTAGGACCCTGGAATGTCATGGAGCACCATATCAATACACAGAAATAACATAATATGGGTGGACTATAATATGAGTCTTGAGAATACATTAACATTAATTCACAAAGAAAATAGATTAGTCCTTACCTAATGTAACTCTTACTCACAGCCTGGTATATCTGTAATTCCTGTGTAGAATTTAGTATTTTGTCTTAACATATAATAAATAGTAGCAATTTGAATTTTATTTCAAGAACAAAAAAAACACTGATGAGATCAGGCTTCGATAACAGGTATCAACATGCAGGAGAGTCATTCAGATCATCAATGAAACCATGTGAATCATGTAACTAAATAATCTTATAACAAGAGCTCATTTGCGACAGAATTGCTGTTGATCTCTTAGATATAAATCAGTCCCTAAATTTCTAACAATACAATAATCTGACTCTATAGCAAGTAGTCCAAATAGAACTGGATCTAGCACCCAGAAATATGTGCATGAAGCATTATACAATAAAAGTTCCATTTAATGAAGAACATTTTACAGAGCACGTTGGTCTACTTAAAGCACAATAAAATATCTGACCAGAGGAAATAGATGTTTTGTCTGAACAATATACCATGTTATAGAATGCTAAATCCTAAACAAACAAATGACAATATATTGTTACAGATGTTTCTTCAAAACTCTACACCAGTGAAGGCAAAAGTATCCAGTCAATACTGTCAATACTGAACTCTTTGTATCAAAAGAGGTCACTCCTTAAAAATGCACAACTGTGTGAAGAACATTTCAAGAAATCAAATTGTTCATGAATCAACAATGTTGTGTTTGTGGGCAAAAATGAAGAACAAGTCATAAAGAACAGCATTGCATAGATGGACTACTTCATTTCTTCTCAAGGGAATTAACAACAGTATCTGACATTAATAATGGAGAAGAGGTAAAACCACAGTTCTCAGACATTCCCACAGCTAAATAACCCCAGGCTCCTTCAGCCAGATTGACAGAAGCTTTGATAAAGTGTAAGCCGTAAAAGAAAGTACAAAATCACAACTATCACCTTCCTTATCCAGTCATGGGCTTTGATATATTCATCAAAATAGATGAATCAACAATTTGAGAGGGTAAGAGAGATAAGGAGAAAAATGTGCAGTATCTGTGATGAAACTAAGTAATCTAGGTGAGTAAACCTAGAACCAGACCATCTGATGAAAGAAAGATTAGTCCTTACCTAATGTAACAATGAGTCAGAGTCTGGTATGATTACCATGTATAGCATTATTTATTGTTAATCTTGTTGGCTTTTCATCATGAAATATTGTGCTGCATATCAGGCTGTTCTTTCTTCCAAAGTAATTTCTCTGTATAGTGCTGATTTTCCCACTTTTGCAGCCAAACTGCCAATTCTGATTCCAATTCAATTTTTCATTGATTCCTACAGCAATTTGATTAATTGACTCTGTCAATACACATGAACCCTAGATGCTAAAACATCAACTGAGGTCAATAACAACTCCTGATTTTCCTGGCACGAATCTCCTTTACTTATGATTTAAACAAATAACAGAAAGATGTGTGACTGCAATGGACTCAACCTATGGAGTTATTGACATGTTTTTGGTTCACACCTTGGATACTAAAAATTGTAATTTAAAAAAAATTGTTGTAAAGTGTAGTTATATTGAAACAAAAGTAGTTGGTTTTTCAGTAATCTCTTAGGATGAGCTTAAAATATCTTAATAGTTTATTCTCAGTCATGAGTACTTTTATGTTTCTAATTATTATGGGATAAATCGATTATTTTTTAAATGGTACTTGTGACCAAAAAAAATCATGCCTCACAAGCATTTTGTACATAATGAACAATGCTGTTCAGTGTTAATAGCAGACTATAAATAAGAAACAACTTGGGAGTCAACAGTAAATGCAATTACTTATGAAGTATATGCACAATTCATGTCGGAACAAGCACAAAAGGAGTCTCAGGTGTGTTTTTACCAACCACAGTCTAAGAAACCAATTAGATCATCAAAAACCATCCATAAATTTCTGTCTGCGGGCATTTTTGCATGAAAACACCTGAAAGCAGCACTGTTGAAGGTGAAGTTTGCAGTCTGGTTTACCTGAAAAATTAATTTCAAATCAGTCTGTGTATACATATTTCTTCTCTCTGCACTTATGGCTTCTAACTCATTGACTGTTGATTTGCTAACAATTGACCGTTGGTATTTTTGTTTTAAAAAGTTGTTTCAGATTTATATTTAACCACCATTTCCCATATTATAAATTATTCCTTGGTTGAAAAGTTGGCTGGATAACTTTTTCCCATCTTTCAGTCAACACTGTTCAATAAACAGATGCTGGATGACTTACATCTGTCTTTTGTGACTCACTTAATCATCCTTTTCACTGATCAGCACATTTTTTCCTGATTTATAGATTGACACAACTCAGAAAGAGGCTACAACATTGTGTGCCTGTGGTAGTTTTTTGAATTACCATCCACAGCTTTTTCCCAACCCAAAAAAAATTCCTTCAAATAGTTATTCAATTTCCATTTGCAGGTTATTACTAAATCTGCATCTATCACCTTTTCAAGAAATGAATTCTAAATCATTAGAACTCACGGAGTAAAAAGCTTTCCCTCAGATCTGTATAGGTTATGTTGTCAATCACCTTCAATCTGTTCCCCATTTGCTGATATTACTGCCATTCGTAACAGATTCAAATTTTACTCTGTCAAAGCCCTCAATGATTTTGAGCACTTTTAATATATCTGCCCTTGATCTTCACTGCTCTTTTGAGAGTGATCCCAGTTTCTCTAATCTCCCTGCACAACTGAAATCTTTCAAACTCCTTTACATCCTCTCCAAGCTTTTGACATTGCTCCTAAAGTGCAGTGCACAGAATTCCTGCTTTGGACACTACGTTCCAACTGCCATCTAATCAGTATTTTATAATAGCTTAGCACAGGTTCTTGGCTTTTGTACTCTATGTGTCTATTTATAAGCCAATTACCAGGTTTATCTTCTTTATCAGTTTCTCACAGCAGGTCTTGTCCTCTTCAGGAAAGTGGGAGTATTAGTTGGAGGTTATTTCATATTTCACCCAATTTGTCTTTCCACTAAAGTCATTTGACAGTATTACACTAAGTCAAAGTCTGCTCCAGTAAGCATATTCAAAAAGTCATTGAATATATTGACGAGAAGACCTCAGGTTTCATCCTTGATCTGTGCTAAGTGACTTATCTCAACTGTGGTAGCAATAAGAACACTCAAGTAGACTCAGAGCCCCTCGGTCAGCAAGTGGAAATATGTTTTTGCTCGTGCTAGTTTCCCTTGCCATTTTCTGGAAAGTCTGGCATTGGTAAGATCAGACTATTACACCTTCTCAGTCAATCGCCAATCCATGCAAAGGTTCATGTTTCAATATGGATCTAAAGGCCCATATAGCCACACTATAACATGGAATGAAATTTGAGTATATGAAAGAATAGCGAATGTGCAAATAAGTTGTTAAGAAATCAAAAGAATTCAAATCGCACAATTCATTGAGGACATTTTTCTCTCTCTTTTGTAATGTGTGAACTTTTCATGGTGAAAATGATAAAAATTAAAACTTACTATCAATCTGATTTCCGAGTGTCTTGCAATATGAGCTACAACACTTGTGCTGGAAAATAGCTAAGAGACTTTTGTTTCAGTGTGTTATTTTGGAACAGATTGGTATTTTTGTCACCATCAATGAGGTGCCTGCTCAATGGTAAAACAACCCACTATTAAGGACAGTAGAATAGAAGAATCACTGGCCCAGCAGAAGATCAAGAAATTCCTTCAAAAGTATAGTAATTCTTTTAATCTTATTCACGATACAGTATTAAACTTTTAGGATTACTTCAATGGACCTTCCTGCCCCTCTGCCCTTTAACATATACCTAATGTTACCATTCCCTATAAACAAACACACCACAACCCAGCCTAGTCATATTTACTGAAATAATATGATACACAGTCACTATAAAATATTCAGTTTAAAGATCTGTAGTTATCTAGTTTGAGTCTTGGCATCACAACTCAAAATTTCACACCTTTCATAATATTCTAAATAAAAATTGCAACTCATGTTTTAAAATAATATTTTTCCAGCTGATGATATGTGAATCATCAGGATATCTTCCAGTTGAGCCTTTAACAAAATTCTGATTATCAGTCTTTCTTATGGGGATAGTTTGTAAATGTTTCTAGAGCAGAGATAGCAAAATATTTATCTTGGAGCCAATGACAATTTCATCCTTTGATCAAATTGGGCCACACAGTTATATGAAGTGGTAACAGTAATGATATCAGCAATTTTATTTATTTAAATATATTTCACACAATATGGGCATCGCTGGCTGTGGCCAGCATTTGATACCCATCCTTAATATCCAATCTTGAACCACCACAGTCCAGTGTATGTACACTCACAGCACAGTTTAACATTTTCAGCATTTTGACTCAACAACAGTGAAGGATGTAAACAGAGTTATGTGTCAGAATAAAGGGGAACACGCTGGTAGTGGTATTGCCATGTACCTGTTGCCTTTATTCTTCAGGATGGAGATATCATGGGTATAAAAGATTTTGTCAAAAAACATTGGTGATTTGTTGCAGCATGTTTCATATATGGCACACATTGCTGCCACTGAGAGTTGAAGGTGGATGGAGTGAACGTTTAAAGTAGTTAACAAGAATGCCACTCAAGTGGATCGCTTTGAAATGGACTGTATTAGGCTTCTTGAATTGGAGGTGCACTTATCCAGGTGACAGGAGAGTTTTCCATCATATTCCAAACATTGCCTCATCGATGGTAGACAGGCTTAGCGGAGTCAGTCAGCTATAAAATTTAAATGGCACAAGAAATAGGAGCAGGAGTAAACCATTTGGCTCCTTAACCCACAGCTGATTTGATTTTAACTCTTTTGCTACCTGCCCTCCCAAAACCCTTGATTCTGTTGTCAATCAAAAATGTGGATATTGCAGCCTTCAGTCTACTCAATTACTCATGAAACAAGAAAATTGAAAGTTCAACAATTTACTCAAAGAAAAAGTTCCTTCTCATTTCCATCTTACGTGGAAGGTTTATTTGTTTTAAATGGGGCCCCCCCAAGTCTAATCTCTCCCACAAGGCAAAAACATCTTCCCAATATCCACCCTGCCAAGACCATTATAATTGAATGTTGTAAAGAAATCACTTCCCATAAGTATAGTCACCTTATCTCATCCTTCCCTCAAAAGTCAATCACTGTGTCTCAGGAATCAGTCAAGCGATCTACTTTGAACACACATTCTTCTCTCCTCAAGTAAGGAGGCCAGAACTGAATATAGAACTCAAATATGGTCTCATAAAAGTCCTGTGCAGATGCAGCCACACTTCTCGACTTATGTACACCATACCCATTTCAATAAATACAATATTCTATTTGTTTTATCAAACAGTTGCCATTTCTGCAAAGAAGCCAGTGTACTAAAATCATATCTAAACACATTAATAGTATATAGTATATACTGAGGTCTACTGAAGATGTTACCTGGTAGGGTAACGAAATGTCTGGAAGTGAACCTTGCAGCTCAACAAGCAAATCTATATCCAAAATATATACAGTAGCACCTCGACATACAAACGACCCCGTTCACGAACAAATCAGTTTACGAACAGGATTTTAAGTAAAAATTTTGCTTCAACGTACGTACGAAATTCAAAGTACGAACAAAGGTACAAATGCAAAAAGCCCGTGGTTTCATTGTCATTGTTCTGCTTTTTGAACACAAAAGCTCTCGGGCCCCGCATGATCTCATTCAGTTTGGCTTTGGCGCGCGCGCGCGCGCTGTGAACATCCAACGTCCAAGCATTCTTACGTTTTTTTTTGGTTTTTTTGCATTAAATTAACCTCATTATGGCTCCCAAGAAAGTGAAAAGCAGTAGTGTTAGTGGTGTTAAAAAACCTAAACGTATTACTGTAGAAATGAAGTAGGAAATAATAGCTAAACACGAGAATGGTGCTCGCGTATCTGATCTTGCTATGCAGTACGACATGGCAAAATCGACTATCTGTACTATCCTAAAGAACAAAGGGGCACTAAAGGCAGCTGACGTGGCTAAAGGAGTGACTATTTTAACAAAGCAAAGGCCTAAATTGTTAGACGAGGTTTAAAAAATTATTATTAGTTTGGATAAAGCAAAAAGAGCTTGCTGGAGATAGTGTTAACGAGACTATAATCTGCGAGAAGGCTCTACACATACACCGTGATTTATTGGCGACACCGCCGAGTACAAGTACTGCTAGCATTGAAGAATTTAAAGCCAGCAGAGGCTGGTTTGATAAATTTCGAAGAACTGGAATCCATAGTACAATAAGGCACGGAGAAGCAGCTAGTTCAGACAAAAAGGCAGCGGAGGACTTTGTGAAGGAATTCAATAAGTTTGTTGAAGATGAAGGTTATGTCTCACAGCAAGTTGTTAAACTGTGATGAAACTGGACTTTTCTGGAAAAAAATGCCCAAAAGGACTTATGTAACCCAAGAGGAGAAGGCACTACTGGCCACAAACCAATGAAGGACAGGTTAACGCTTTTATTGTGTGCGAATGCAAGTGGGGATTACAAGGTTAAGCCTCTATTAGTCTACCACTCTGAAAATCCTCGTGTTTTTAAACGCAATAATTTGTTGAAGGCTAAACTCGCAGTAATGTGGAGGGCGAATAGCAAGGCTTGGGTCACGCGAATGATTTTTATGGAATGGTTGACGAAAGTATTTGCACCAGCTGTCTTAATATCTTAAAACAAATAATTTGCCACTTAAGTGTCTTCTAGTAATGGACAATGCTCCTGCCCATCCTCCAAATTTGGAAGAAGACTTGGACATTGAAGACGACTTCATAAAAATAAAGTTCCTTCCTCCCAACACCACTCCTCTCATCCAACCCATGGACCAGAATATCATTGCAAATTTCAAAAAATTATATACGAAGGCTCTGTTCGCCAGGTGTTTCCAGGTCACCGACACAGATTTGGTCAGTACTGGAAGGACCACTTCAATATCCTCAACTCATAAGCCTTATTGATAAGGCATGGAGCGAGGTCTCTTTCCGTATGTTGCAGTCGGCCTGGAGGAAACTTTGGCCAGTTTGTGTACCGGAGAGAGACTTCGAGGGTTTTGAGGAGGAGACATCAGTAAATGTAGTGAACGAGATTGTGACCCTGGGCCAAAATATGGGCTTGGTGGTCGATGAGGATGATGTGGCGGAGCTGGTGGAGAACCACAGACAAGAACACAGCACAGAAGATCTTGTTGAATTGCAACAGGAGCAGGTGAAGGTTATGCAGCAGGAGCATTCTGGGGAGGAGGAAGAAGAGAGGGAAGATGTATCAAGTGTTTAAATGGAGTGAAGTGCAGGCTTTTGTTGAGAGGCATCACCCTAACAAAACTGTGACCAACAGAGCAATGAACATTTTAAATGACAATGTGATGTCCCATTTTCGGAAAATTCTGCAACAAAGAGAAAAACAAGTTTCTCTGGATCGTTTTCTCGTGGCATCACCAACCTCCAAGAGACAAAAAAAGAGAAAAGACTCCGGAAATATCCGAACAATGGGAAAATTGATTCAGTTTGTGAACTTTTCGGTTCGCGAACCGGGTCCCAGAATGGATTAAGTTCGTAAGTCAAGGCGCGACTGTGGTTATGTGCAATTAAGCCGACAATGCCAAAGACAGAACCTCTCTGGAATCCGACAGACTCAAGTCTCGATTCCATGTGATCTGAAAGTTAATACAACATAGCTCCTTATACATATGCTCAACTGCTATTCTTAGAGTAGAGAAATTGTTAACCTTTTAGTCCATATCTACCCCAAGTTTTTATCACCATTGACAATCCACACACATTCTCCACTCAATCCCCCACAAAGTTTCTGCGCTTTATAAGGAAAGTCTAGACAGGAGTTTCATTAATCAGGTTGTAATTTTGCTTGCTGATTTGGTAGATTTGTTTTCGGATGTTTTGTCGCCATGCTAGGCTTCATCAAAGGCTCACTGCTGATGTTACCCAGTATGGTGACGAAACGTCTGAGAACAAATCTACCATCTCAGCAAGCAAACTTACAACCTGATCCACAACCTGAGCGACAAATCTTCTTCAAAATCGCAGTTTCATTAATGCCCCCTAAACATGTATGTAGAGTTTCTTTAGAGGCTGAAGAGGGTTGGTGCATGCTAAAATGATTCCTTGACAGTCTTCAGCCTGTTTGCTGTTACTGGCTGTGTTGCCACTATTTCCTCGTAAGAATTGAGTTACATTAGTCTATCGATGATGTGGAGGTGCCGGTGTTGGACTGGGGTGGACAAAGGTAAAAACCACATAACACCAGGTTATAGTCCAACAGGATTATTTGGAAGTACTAATGCTTAGAGCACTGCTCTTTGGTCAGGTGGGGCAGGATCATAAGATACTGAGTTTATAGCACAAGATCAGGGTGGCATGCAACTGATATGATATATTAAAAAACCTAGATTGCTGTTCAGTCTTTCATCTTTTAGAATGGATTGCAGCTTTCAATTTGGAAATATGGTCACAGACCTTCTTTCAAGTTACTTTCCCGAGATAACTTAAGGTTTTATATAAAAAAAGGTGACACCTTAGCTCAGACAATGCATTAAAAGGTGTGTGAGGTTAGAGTCTGTCTGTATCCTAATCTTGAGTCAAACTTCTATTTTCAAAGTAAGAATTTATAAAATGTCACATTTCGAACAACACTTAACATATCCCAAAATTTGGATAACACATGCACTTCTGTAGAAAACCTTGCGCAGATTCACTTGATGCCTGCGTGGAGGTGGGGGTGGGGGGGAACCTTGCCTGCCATCATCCATCAGTGTTGGTTCATCTCAATATGGATGTCAAGCACATATTAGGCTCGGCCTTAACAGAAAGTATGATGTATCTCTATACTCAGCCTATTCTTGTATTCGGTAACTGCTTGAGCTCGATCAGGCTCCAGCAGAGACTGCAACAGAAAGTTTATACCACGCGGGATCAGAATCACTAAAGTGACTGAGGCCTCAGCAGCACAGACAATTGTCATTTAGCTCAAGAGTATGTTTACAGTCACAAACACAAATGGGATCTTACAGAGGGCAAGGTAGTGTTAAACAGACTAGAACCAAAAGCAACAAAGACAGTACACTTTCCCAAAGCAGGTAGAGGGGGAAGTGGCCAAGATTCTTAATAGCTTGTTAAAACAAGGAGTCCAATGCCCTGTAACGTTTACCTTAATTTAATTACGTGGAATGATATAAAACTGCCCAATCACAGCACTGACAGTAGCAAGTAACCCCCAAACTATTATGAAGCAGGCCCACAAGCAAAATATTTCACCATACTGGACATTAGTTAAGGATTTTGGTCCATCCCTCTCCACCAAAACTGCCAATAGAAATTCACCTTTACATTTAAGGGCAAGCAATACACATATCTGTTTGCCCCAGAGTTTTCACAATACTCCATCAACGAAAAAAGGGAGACGTGAGATAGCTTTGGCAAAAAGAGAATCAAAAGGGATTTTATAAATACATTAAGGACAAAAAGGTAACTAAGAGAGAATAGGACCTCTCAAAGATCAGCAAGGCAGCCTATGTGTGGAACCGCAGGAGATGAGGGAGATACTAAACAAGTATTTTGCATCAATTATACTGTGGAAAAGGACATGGAAGATACAGAATGTGGGGAAATAGATGGTTACATTTTGAAAAATTTCCATATTATAGAGGTGGTGGTGCTGGATGTCTTAAAATGCATAAAGGTGGATAAATCCCCAGAACCTGATCAGATATACCCTAGAACTCTGTAGCAAGCTAGGGAAGTGATTGCTGTGCCCCTTGCTGAGATATTTGTGTCATCGATTGTCACAGGTGAGGTGCTGGAAGACTGGAGGTTTACCAATGTGATGCCACTATTTGAGAAAGGTAGTAAGGAAAAATCTAGGAAACTATAGACTGGTGAGCCTGATATATCAGTGTTGGGCAAGGAATTCTGAGGGACAGGATTTACATTTATTTGGAAAGGCAAGGACTGATGAGGGGTGGTCAACATAGCATGTATGGAATGAGCTGCCAGTGGAAGTGGAGGCTGGTACAATTACAACATTTAAAAGACATCTGGATGAGTGCATGAATAGGAAGAGTTTAGAGGGATATGGGCCACGTGCTGGCAAATGGAACTACATTAGTTTAGGATATCTGGTCGACATGATGAGTTGGACTGAAGGGTCTGTTTCCATGCTATACATCTCTATGAGTCTACAACTCTGATATTTTATCAGACACTAGCTAAAGGGCTACAGAGGTTTTCCTGCTTGGTACAGAATGTGGACCATCTCCTCCTGATACAGAGACATGGACTGAACATTTGACACTGTTAAAGCAACTGTTAAACCCTCTGCACCTTGGGACTAAATGTAAACTTCAATGAGGTCATACTTGGGTCTAATGCCAGCTCAGGGGAATTGTGAAATGCAAATAGAAGCACAGGGAGTCCTTAACTCATTTATCCGTCTCCGGGGATGTGAGCTTGCTGTGTTCTTTTTTGGATTCTGTGGGATACTGCTAGACCTGCATTGATGGTTTCACAGCTAAAGCTACTCCACTCTCTGACTTTCTTAAAAAGGAATACCCCATACAAATAGTCTAAAAACAAAACCACTGATGCTGCTGCTGAATTAAAACAGGTCCCAGGATAGGCCCTATACTGCAGTTACCCAACCTGCAAGAGCTTTCTTTCACTTTGGATGTTGTAGTCACGCAAGCTGCACCGGCACCTGGGCTTCTCCAATACACAGTAAACTAGGACTGGTAGCCTATGCCTCCCACCCTCTTTCACCAGTAGGTACTTCTATGTGTGAAAAGTGCCTGCTAGGTGGTACAACATTTTGTCTATGTTATCTGGTTGAACCCCCTCAGCACTCTGATGCAGCACACTCCCAATCCACATTTGTTGGATGGCAGGATTCAAGACAGTACAATTGGCCAAAACCGCATAGCGCTCTAGACATTAATGACACATGGTTGTGACACAATGCGGTTAAACGTACCAAGGTACCCTTCATCCTAGCTGACATTTTGAGCAATGCAGGAGAATCCCATGAGTCAGGTAGTGGTTACAAATGTCCCCATGGGAACATTTGAGACAAAACAAAACAGGGGAAGACCCAAGGGAATCTGAAGGGCAGAAGAGAGGCCTCCCATAAGAATATTCATTGACAGATTCTCAATGGTGGAGGATGGACACTGAAAGACAGAATGTTGTATATACTGGGAGAACCACAGATGTGAACTTCATGAGTTAGCAATGAAGCTCCCAATTAAAATGAGTGCTTAGACAGCCAAGATAGCAGCTATATTCTACAAGGTCTGTCTCTGTGAAAATGTCACCAACCAGCAGACATACACAGACAACATGCATGTCTGCAACAGCTAAACTGATTTCCTACCATGTTTGGAAGCTAGAGAATTCACCTTCGCAAAAATGGAAGAGCATTACTGTCTGCACCCCTGCTCAAAATTTACACTCCAAACTGCCCAAAGCTGCAAATATGGCATTATTAAGGTTACAGCCCGCCCCAACTTGGAACACAAGGCAGACAAATTGATAGACACTCCCACAGGAAACCAAGCCAAGGTCAAAGACCTAGTATAGGCTCAGAACAGGAACGCAGAGTTAAAGTAATTACAGGAGGGAATGAGCCCTGCCTCGTATAGCAAGTGGGAAAAAAAGTTAAGTTCTAATGCAACAATATCCAGGGTCAAACGATGGAAACCCTGATGGACAGAAATCAAGGATTGTATGGGTGGTCAGAAATGGAATGACACAAAACATTATGTCGAGAATTGTATCATCTACACCCAGAAAAATTCAGATAAGTATGCTAATAAAGGAAAGTTAAGGCATACTAGACTAAACTGACCTTCAAATAGACCATATTGACCCCTACCCTGTAAAGGGAGATACAAATATATCCATGTCATTGTGAACAGTTTTATCAAATGAACACTGTTAAAGTTGCAGTGGACATCTTAATGCAGCATATTTCACTAGATGGGCTCTTCTCCACACTATAGATTTGGACCAGGGAACACATTACACAGGTAATGCTGATGGTGATAAATATATTTGCTGTCAGGTAAAGGCTCCACTTCATCCACTGCCTTCAATCCGGTGGGACTGGAGAGAGGATGAATCAGACCCTTAAAAAAGGATGCTGTGAAAGGTCACCCACTCAACCTGGAATGTTGTCCTCATGCTCATAAAACCTCACCCTTCTATTGAACTGAAATCTCCCCGCCCTCCAAAATATAATGTCTAGACATCCAACAAGAGGTATTGAACCTTTAATAGGGCTGGACTCAACCGAGCCAAGAGGTTGAACATCTCTGCCTCAAAAAAATTGTGAAAATTCTATTAGAAAATATTAAGATTACACAGAAAGCAGCAGCCATCAGAATGGCAAAAAGCAGAGTAAGGCTTACTGTAATGGGAAGGTGAACGCAGTAGAGTAGCAGATAATGTTATAAATTTTCCAGCCAAGAAAATTCCTGACCCCACTCAGTGATGGACAAGACCAGCCCATCATGTACAGACTTTTGTTAGATTCAGGAAAATCTAGGTGATACCATGATTATTGGTTAAAGGCCTACAGAGCCCAAAGTAACAGTCATCAACAGCCATTGGGGTAGCAAAGCTTCCTGAGGCCTCAACCTCAGGAACTGAACCACAGTTGAACCATCTACTCTGGCAAGAGGCTGCAGGCCTTGGCACACAGCAGCCCTGAAGTGAAAGAGATGGCTCGAGACAATCCGCTCAAAATGCATCCTAAGTGGTGCTATCATTCAGAGATAGAGACAGAGACAATACCTTTATGAAGGCAATAACTCTGATGATCCCACTGAGAACTTTTTGGAGGAGCAAGTCGCTAGCAGACAGAGCGCACATGTACACAAGCACATAGAGCACTTGTTCCATGGGAAGCGACATCTCAGTACTTCAAATTGTCGATTATAGCAACTGACCAAGGTCTGGTTTAACAACAATTGTAAGAGGACCCTTCAGGAAGGCTGTAGATATGGTACTGGGGGTCACAATCGTAATGCCAAATCAAAGTGCGCTACAAGTCTTCCAAAAAAAAAATCAGCATTATCTGAGACATACACCCTCCATGAATTATTTGAACCTCTGGCAGTACCAATCTTCCTAACTTCAGCTTTGGATGAACAAATGAGGCGCCTGATAGGTATGTAATTGACTGACAAAAGACTTAGGAGAGGTCAATAAAAGCAAATTTTGGCAAGAGTTTGGCCAACCAGAGCCCAAAACTAGATAGAGTAAAGAGAAGTTTCTAAAGGTGGAAAAGGGCGGGAAGGTATCTAAACTTGGTCAGATATTTCATAGGATAATAACAGATGCCACCTTGACTCCTCTCCAGGATGATGACATACAGTCTGCTGATCTAACATGGTCATCTGATTGTCAGGATACAATTACTGACAAAGCTAATTGGGCAAGAGTACACATATCACAGCTCCATGTAGCTAGCCCCACCAGGCAAATGTTAGGATGTTGTTTTTTGTGTCTCTCTCAATAAATATATTACATTTAGGTGATGCAACCCACTTGGTTGTCCGTAGAAAGACAAATGGGAGCTCAGCTTATTGCTAGGTGAGCACAGACACCGCTGGTAACTGGTGTGATTCTTTGAGAAGCGGATGGACAGAAATGGGATTCTTGGCTACCAGTTGGAGGAAGGACTAGAAACTGGGCAATGTTGGGCAGGGAAGGTCAAAAAGGGAGCTATTTCCTGTACAAAATTAGAAATGGGCTAAAATCAGCCAGAAATGTTTGTTCGAGTTCTACCCCAAACCACAAAGTGGGGTGGTTTTACAATACACAGACAAAACCCTGGATGATAACATACATCACAAATTGGTACCGGTGATGTTAGATATATCCAGAACCCAGGTGCTAGAGTGGTGCCTTTCCCAACTTCAGACAAGTATTAATTATTAAATATTATTCATCCAAATAAATGCAAAATGAGGCAGATTAACACCTAGTAACAATGCCAGAAGACCGCGCCTGGACTGTAAATAAGATCTTCCAGAAAAAAGATACATGATGAGAGCAGGCAGCAGAATAGGACCCTGTGCAGCATCTATGGCCAGTGGATGATCAAACAGTTTAGGGAAAACTTCAGCAAGCTAAGCAAGCGCAGGTCCCAGCTTGGATCAGTGACAAACAGATAGAGCACCTGTTCCATGGGAAGAGACATCCCAATATTTGAAATTTGTCAATTATGGCAACTGACCAAGATCTGGTTTAACAATAATTGTAAGGGGACAATAAGAAAAGCTGTAGATACAACAGTGGGGATCCCAATCATAATGCCAAGTTAAATCAAAGTGCAGTACAAGTCTTCAAGAAAATATCAGAGGGAGAATAGTTAGAATACAGATGAACCCTTCCATATGCTGTTGAGAAAGAGGGAAAGCTTGTAGGTGCCGGTCTGAATAAATGTCAGCTGACAAAAATAGTAATTGTGTGCCTCTACCCTGTATATTCAAATATTCATGTCATGTGTGGATGTTTGGATAAATATTGATTTAAAATTGTATTTTAGAGATCCAGAACCTGATCAAGATATCACCAGAGTAGCATATGGGGGTGGGGTTGGGGGAAAGAGAATACGGCATCACAACTTCCCTAAAACACTATCAGTAGGAGGCCTTAACATGTAACATTCAAAACACTACCTTTTGTATTAGGCCACAAATACCAGCTAGGGTAAGTGAAATAGAGCTCCACAGGAGGAGCGAGATCTTTGTCACTTTAAGGAATTACAGGGAGAAGTACAATACTAGCATTAAACTCTTACCAATCATAGCAGGTCTAAACAAATTTGGTAAATGCACAAAGTTTCCCTGTTGTTATTGAGCAGACAGAGCAAATTAAAAAAAAAGGTATTAGGAAAGTCAAAGTAACTAATCAGTGGAAAGACTTCTAGGATTGGGGCTCAACCACCCACATACACCCAGAGATACATCTCCTATCACATCTGGTTGTATTATCAATCCTGTTTCCTGTAATATACTTCACCATCCTCATGATTAAATTCATCCAGTAGAAGAAGGAACACATTCAGAAACTAACTATTGCTCTATGCCCCTCCAGTAGGAGCCAAGAAATTAATGAACCCAGACTGTGACATGAAAGGACAATATAAATTGTTGTGCAGCATGATTTTTACTCTATTGAGTTCTGCTAATTGCTAAAGAGGCTGGAGGGTGAGCCAGTATATGTCAATAGTGGCTAATTCTCAATTTATGTATTAAGTTATTTGTATATAATACTGTTAAGCTTACTTGTATGCACAAGGAAAATAGCGTATAGGATATCTAGGATATAATAGGACCCGGTTCAGACGTGTGGATTGTTGCAGGTAATATTCTTTTTCACATCGATAGAGCCAGAAAAAAAGAGTAAATATTGTAGGAAGTAGAGATGCTCACATGGTGTTTTAAATAAGAATATTTTGTTCATAAAATTAAGTTGAACCACAAACCGAATTCTGTGTCTCTACTCAAGCACTCTTGTCAGTGAGGCAAAGTGTTTTTAATACATAAACTAATCAAAATGTCCAAAGCGCAGACAATGTTTATCATACACTGGCATCTTATTAAGAATAGTAAACAATTCCTGTGTACAAAATGGGTTTACACAATACATCACCCTTGAATGTATTTGCTTTAACCTGCAGTCTTTGTGAACAGACCTCATGAGATAAAGTCGAAATCTTCATATTCTGAGATATTCTTGGAAGTTATTTCTTGCCAGTAGAGAAACTAACATTTGTGATCTGTTGAAAGTGGTAATCGAAACAAAGTAACCTGAAAATCATAGATTAAAATCTTTTGTTTGTCCATATAACTAAAAGAGCCTCCTTCTCAGTCACTGGATATAATATTCCTGGATATGATAATGCAAAATAGACTGGTTTGTGATATCCTGTCTCGCTGGCCCTAAAACAGGATTGCTCCTGAACTTGTAACTGATGTATTGCGAGCAACTATTATTGGAAATGATGCTAAGACATTTGTAGATGTAAACTTTCTGAAAGGCTTGAGAATGATTCTGACATCATCCTTATGAGTGGCACGATGGCTCATTGGTTAGCACTGCTGCCTCACAGAATCAGGGACCAGTGTTCAATTCCTGCTTTGAGCAACTGTCTGTGTGGAGTTTATATATTCTCCCAGTGTCGGGTTTCCTCTAGGTGCTCCGGTTTCCTCCCACAGTTCAAAAATATGCAAGTTAGGTGGATTCGTCATGTTAAATTGACCAGTGTTAGGTGCATTAGTCAGGGTAGGGAATGGGTTACTCTTCAGGGGAGGCAGCATCCAAGGAGCAGGAAAGCCTTCATCAGGAGGGCTTTTGCCCGAAACGTCGATTTTCCTGCTTCTCGGATGCTGCCTGACCTGCTGTGCTTTTCCAGCACCACTCTAGTCTTGACTGTGATCTCCAGCACCTGCAGTCCTCATTTTTGCCTAGTCTTTGGGGGAGTCGGTGTGGACTTGTTGGGCCAAATGGCCTGTTTCCTTACTGTATGAAATCTAATCTAAGCTTATGCCTTCTTAAGGAGTCTACAGACTTCTGTATGGGTTGCTAGTTTAGACAAAGATCTTCCTGAATAAATCACCATATCCAAGAACCTTCAAAGATCGTGGAATGCCTTTGGAGTGGGGGATTCCATAATGGCCTTAGTTCTGAAAATTATGCTTTCACTGTTGACATTGTTTCTCAAATGAATAGATTCTTTGTAGTATTTATATTCATCATTAAGCGCAAGGCCTCTTCTCTTAAACAACAAACACTCTATACTGGTGCACTCTATACTGGTCTTCAATTTTGCCCCATGCATCAGTATATCATCTGTGTAGCATATGTGAAGACCTTCTAAAATGTTTGACTGGTCATTGGAAAAACTGGAGGAAGATAGATTCAAAATAGTGAGACGCTAAAATGGTATCTTCCAAAATCAAGTTATCAATCTGTCAAGTCATCTTGATTAGTCATTCAAAGGCACTTGCCAGAATCTGCTGTATATGTTGAGTTTCAAGGAATTTTTTTTTAACTAGACTATCACTAGCTTGGTGAAATTCTCTATAATGGAGAACTTTCAAAACAAAAATGTCCATGTTAGACTAAAATCGCTCACCTTGTTAAGTTGCCTAATTCTTACCTGCTTTAAATGACCGGGTTTGCTTTCTTTTCAAAAATAAAACAAACCACAAATGCTGAAAATCTAAAACAAAATCAGAAATTGCTAGAGGAATTCTGTACATCTAGCAGCATCTGTGGAGAGAAAGTAGAATTTTCTTCTGAAATGAAACAAAGTATTGTGTGAATTGAAAATGGTTGGCACAGCTCTTAGGATGGTGCAGGTAGAGAAAAGGTGGTGAGATATCCTGAGTGAGTGAGTGGGAAGCAATTAGGGCAGGAATAGTCAGTAGACTTGAGTAATGGGGTGGGAGAGAGCAATTTATTGCATGCAATCTTGATAATATTAGTGCATAAGCCTTGGTGGGAGACATGTGAAGTGGCATAAATTGACAATATGAAGTAGCAGAGAAGTGATGGTAGCACTTATCTTGACAGAGAGTCCAAGATCATTTACCTTCTTATGGCATCACTGGATGTTTATCCAGAATCTGGACACATCTGACTTCTGGTGGTCTTCAAGAAAGAGGATGATCCTCCTGTCACTACCCTGTCAACCAAGACCTTAGAAACAAATCAGGTGTCATAAGCCACTTTAGGACAATTCTTTTGACACTGCAACTCTGGATGGTTATTCCTGGAAGCATTTGAACAATTGCAAAACTTGGCTGTAAATACTGCACCATTGGCAGCAAACTCTTCTGCTATTGGTGAGTACAAAATAGAATAACAGGTGCACCATGGAGGGGTGGTGCACATTTAATGAGGTGAGCACTCTATAATTACACAAGGAAATTACTAGAGCTTGTGGAGAAACCGTCCAAGAAACACATTGACACAGACCCAAATTTTGGGATAATTCACTTCAAACTATTACTTACCTCACCAGAGCCACTAAAAGCAAGATTCATGGAGTTTGTTTTTGATTTGCTATTGGTCAATGATGTGAATTTTGTCATGAATACTCTAGACAGCAGAAATAAAAATCAACAAATCTGTCATTCTAATATGTTAAAGTGATACTATGACAAGGAGGATAGTAAGAACAAAAAACATATTTACAGTGGTGAAAGAAACAGTGAACCAAAAATTAGAATGATTTTAGACTGAAAATTCAGAAGTTGCCCCTCCAGTAAACAGTCTGGATGAGGTACTGGAGCTTAAAACATTAGATGAAATAGTATTCTATCTCCCAGAAGGCTTTTGATGCAACTTACAAAAGCTATTATACACTCTCAAAATAGAGTCATAAAGGTGTACAGCACAGAAACAGACACTTCGGTCTAACTCCTCCATGCCGACCAGATATCCTAAATTAATCTAGTCCCATTTGCAAGAATTTGACCCATACTCCTCCAAACCTTTTCTATTCAAATACCAAGCCAGTTGCCTTTTAAATGTTGTAGTTGTACCAGCCTTCACCACTTCCTTTGACAGTTTGTTCCATAAATGCAGCACCCTCTGCGTGAAAAAGTTGCCCCTCAGGTCCCTTTTAAAATCTTTCCCCTCTCACATTAAATCAATGCCATCTAGTTTTAGGCTCCCCTACGCTGGGGAAAAGGCTTCCTATAGCAGGGAGATCAGAATAGCATGCAGTATTCCAAAAGTGGCCTAACTAATGTCCTGTACAGCTGCAGCAATGATCTCTCAACTCATATATTCAATGCACTGATCAATAAAGGCAAGCATACCAAATGCCTTCATCACTATCTTATCTAACTGCAACTCCACTTTCAAGGAACTGTGAACCTGTACTCTAAGGTTGCTTTGTACAGCAACACTTCCCAGGACCTTACCATTAAGTATATGAGTCCTGTCCTGATTTGCCTTTCCAAAACACAGCACCTCATGTTTTTCTAAATTAAACTTCATCTGCCACTCCTCGCCCCATTGGCCCACCTATTTAAGATCCTGTTGTACTCGGAGGTAGCCTCCTTCACTGTCAATTACACTACTTATTTTGGTGTCCTCTGCAAACTTACAAACCACACCTAGCAACCCTCCACCACCACATGTCTTTTACCTTCAAACCAGTTCTGTTCCCACATGACTAGTTCTCCCTGTATTCTATGCGATCTAAACTTGCTAACAAGTGTCCCATAAGAAACCTTGTCGAATGCCTTACTGGAATTCATACAGATTACATCCATCACTCTGTCTTCATCAATCCTCTTTGACACCTTCAAAACTCAATCAAGTTAGTGAGACATGATTTTCCACGCACAAAGGTATGTTGACTATCCCTAATCAGTCCTTGCCTTCCCAAATAGTAGAACCACGTTAGCCAACCTCAGTCTTCTGGACCTCACCTGTAGCTATTGACGAATATCTCAGCAAGAGGCCCAGCAATCACTTTGCTAGCTTCCCACAGAGTTCTGGGGTACACCTGTTCAGGTTTTGAGGATTTATTCACCTTTATATCCAGCACCACTTCCTCTGTAATATGGACATGTCAGTGATAAATAAGCCAGGCTAAACATCTTTTATAACACATATTAGTGTAGTGAATGTGTTACAGTACCAAGAAAACAATGCCCTTACTGACTGAACCCAGAGATGTTAGATCAAATAGGGAAGAGATTAAGGTCATGACGGCCAATGACGTGATTGAATAAAGTGGTTTGATCTACCTCTCATAATGGCAACAAAACTAGACAGATCAGAAATGGTATTATTTATCACAAAGTCAACATAATCACAAAAGCAGATTCATATATTAATTCTATGAGTAGATGATTGGGTCAAGAGGATTGGACATGCACAATTTTTAATTGACTTGTTGAAAGGATACTGACAATTTAATTGACTGGTGCAGCCAAAGAAATATCAGATTTTATCAACACACTGAATGGACTTATGCCATTTAAAATGAAAAATGCACTAGCAATGTTTAAACAATTAACCCATAAGGTCATAGAAGGATTATGCAACTGTTATCCATATTGATTATTTAAGTTTAGCTAACCTTGGTATAACATTTACACAGCTTTAATGAACTGTTTGAACAGTTACAAAAAATGTCAATTTGGTCACAGATTCACTAAAAGTTAATCTCCCAAAGCAAAAGTGACTAATTTGAACCATACTACGCAACAAGGCCAAGTTGCACTAAGAAAAGCAGAAATAAAGGCTATCTTGGATTTTTCGGTGCCAAGATAAAACATGACATTTTGTGATATTTTGGCATGTGTGGATTTTATTGAAAGTGGTTTCTGACTTTCAGCACCATAGGTTTATTGAAGAAAGGCAAGAAATTTGAGTGGACAGGAGAATGTCAGACTTTGACAAGTTAAAAGCTGTTCTAACTGCCATACTGGTTTCAGCAGCACCTCATTATGAGGAGTCATTTAACCAGTTATGCATACCAGCAGCATTGTTGTGGTTGCAATGTTGTTGCAGGAAGATAAGATGGGGATTGAGTAGCCAGTCAGGTATTTCCCTAAGAAATTAAATATGACCAGTCCTTGATCCATAACCTTCAATGTTATGACACTTCAAGTGCTCATCCAAGTACTGTTTAAATCGTGTGAGGTTACTTGCTTCATCTCGTCTTGCAGACAATACTTTCCAGAAAATGTTTTCTTCCAGACCTTTCTAAACCTCCTGTCTTTCACCTTAAAAATGTGTCACTTCTTATTGACAGTTTAACTAAAGAGAATGGCTGCTTTCTGTTCACCCTGCCCATGCTCCTCAATCTTATACATCTTTATCAGGTCTTCCTCAATCTTCTTTGCTCAAGCTTATCCAACCTCTTTTCATAACCAAAATGCTCCATTTCAGGCAACATCTTGGTGAATCTCCTCTGCATTCCCTCCACTGCAATCACATCTTTCCTATCATACGGTGACCAGAATTGTACAGTGCTCCAGCTGTGCCCTAACCAAAGTCTTGTATAGCTCCAACATAACCTCCCTGCTCTTATAACTGATGCCTTGATTAATAAGAGGCAAATGTCCCATCTGCCTTAACTAACCTGCCCCGAGGCCTTCAGAGACCTATGCATAAGCAACCCAAGATCCTGCTGTTGCTTTGAGTTTCCTAGTATCCTGTTATTCATGGAGTACACTCTTGTCTTGTTATTTCTTCTAATTTAAAATGTAAGTCAATTTGTTACCTAAATGAACGATCGCAATTACGTTACTTCATCTGCACTGCTCCCTTTATCAAAATATAGTTGATACATTGTCCAGAAACCTAAGTGATGCTATCAAAACTTGCAGATGATGCAATTTTCTCCACCTACCACCATTTAGGTTTAAAAATACTTAATCTTTCTAATTTTCTTATTATGTAATATAAAAGATAATCCCCTTACCTTTCGTTTAGCTTTGTTATGCTAATATTTTTCTTCAACAGAGTTGGTTAGCTCAGTTGGCTTGATAGGTGGTTGGATAGGGTAAATAGACAAAGTTGGGAGTCCAGAACTAGAAAGCATAGGTTTAGGGTGAGAGGGGAAGATATAAAAAAGACCTACGGGGCAACCTTTTCACACAGAGAGTGATATGTGTATGGAATGAGCTACCAGAGAAAGTGGTGGAGGCTGGTACAATTGCAACGTTTCAGAGGCATTTGGATGAGTATCTGAATAGGAAAGGTTTGGAGGGATATGGGCCGGGTGCAGGCATGTGGGACTAGATTGGGTTGGGATATCTGGTCGGCATGGATGGTTTGGACCGAAGGGTCTGTTTCCATGCTGTACATCCCTATGATTCTATGACCTCTCCACCTGCCTTAGACGTGGTGACCCACAGCTCAATATACCACCAGTCATCTTTCTCTCTTATGAGAGTGCAACCCTGTGGTCTATTAAGACTGCGGTAATTTTACCTTGCCCCATGCCTTTACACCTCTTTGCCTCCCCAACCCCCGCCCCAACCAACACCAGCCATTAATTTTTAGTTTACCCCCAAGTGAATTTTACACTTGTTAAAGAAATACAATTTAGAATTAGGGATAGAACTAAAGATAGTTCATTACTAGCAAATTGGTTTGTTGCTTTCAAGTGATGTCACTCCTTTTTTAAATTTCTCTTTTAATCTGAAAGTAACTTATAATAGGTATTCAAGTTAGCAGCTATTACCAACCTAAGAATTTACATTTTTCCTGTGATGTCACTATTTGTTTTGTCCAAGGACCCTGAACCTAGATCTCAAATTTATCCTCTTGGAAGGGCCTCACACACTATGAACTGAAAGAAAAAGCAAAAAGCACCTCTTCCCCTTTGCACTGAATTCCCATGCTGCTTCAAATTCACAGAAATTCACACAAACACACATTCAGGCTATGCCTCACCTTTGATGTACTCTCTCCCAACTGCTAATGCAAAGCGTATTGATTATATAGTAAGTTATCATATAGTGTAATTACACTATACATCTTGGTAGAAATAAATTTGCATTTTCTAAATGATTTATCAATGGTGACAACATATATGGTTGAACTAATTGAATTTCACAATAACACAGCTAAAATTGGATCATGTTTCTAACCTTAACTAACTGGTGGTACAAATAGACTATTTTGCGTATTGCACCCATAGGTCTTAGCGAGTTTTCAGAAGATTTGTAGCTCAGGTTGAGGTTTTGGATGTAGGTTTGCTCGCTGAGCTGGAAGGTTCATTTCCAGACGATTCATTACCCTACTAGGTAACATCTTCAGTGAGCCTCAGGCAAAGCAATGCTGAAAATTCCTGCTTTCTATTTATATGTTTGGGTTCGTGATGTCAATTTTTGTGGTGAGACCATTTCCTGTTCCCTTTCTCAGGGGGTGGTAGATGGGGTCTAACTCGATGTGTTTGTTAATAGAGTTCCGGTTAGAATGCCATGCTTCTAGGGATTTTTGTGAGTGTCTTTGTTTGGCTTGTCCCAGGATGGATGTGTTGTCCCAGTCAAAGTGGTGTCCTTCCTCATCCATATGTGAGGATATTAGTGAGAGAGGATCAAGTCTTTTTTGTGGCTAGTTGTTTTTCATGAATCCTGGTGGCTAGTTTTCTGCCTGTCTGTCCAATGTAGTGTTTGTTACAGTCCTTGCACAGTATTTTGTAAATGACGTTAGTTTTGCTTGTTGCCCATTTAGGGTCATTAGCTATTGTTTTAGTGTGTTGGTGGTTTTGTGGGCGTCCATGATACCAAGGGGTCTTAGTAGTCTGACAGTCATTTCAGAGATGTCTTTGATGTAGGGGAGAGCATCAAAGCCTACCACCCCCTGAGAAAAGGAACAGAAAATGACTTCACCACAGGAAATAACCTCACTACAGGAAATGACATCACCAACCCAAAGAAACCCAAAATAAATAGAAAGCAGGAATTTTCAGCATTGCTTTGCCCGAGGCTCACTGAAAATGTTACCTAGTAGGGTAACAAAACATCTGAAAATGAACCTACCAGCTCAGTGAGCAAAAGTCTATTTCATATTACAATGCTCTCCATCACCAAAAATAATTACACATTTTCAGGTCAAGTACACTTTGGTTATATTGCTTGAAACTAAATTTAATTTTGCAGTCAGATTACACTGGAACATGTCCCTGAATAGGAAGAGGGTTGGATGACATCAGATTTTTCCCTGACACCTGCCCGGTGTTGTACTTGGCAATAAAAAAATAAGCCTCAAATGGATGCCAGTCAGGGTGGGTTCAGATCTATGTGATCTGCAGCTGTTATAAAAATTGTTTTTTTTTGCTGCAACATCCATTTGGAATTCTTTGTTTAAAGAATGTAAATCACTTAGTAACCCAGTCTATTACCTATGGCAACAGTATCACTTCATCTACAGTGTTACGCTTTTCAAAATTTGGTTGATGCATGTGTCCAGAAACTAAGTGATGCTATCAAAACATACAGATGATGAAATCTTCTTTATGTTTACAAAGATAATCATGCAGATTTAAAACTGGAACCAGAATGACATGGTCTTAAAAACTGATCATAGGAAGTGTGCCTTTTGGCTTATAGTGACAGATAATGGACGAACTCATTACTGATAATTCACCATGGAATTCGGAGTATCAGATCTGACATTCATAAGGCCAGAAAAAAGTCGGAAAAAAACCCTTATCAAAACCAGCTCTTTCCTTTGCAAGCCTCCATACAGAAGGTAAACATTCCATTTCTTATCTACTTTCAATGTCGCTGCCAGTCTTTTATTGAGATTGCTTGTTTTTTCTTTATTTCATTTTCAAATTTTGAATTATTGATCAATTTTTACACTAAGTTTGACACTGGAAAATTGTTCAATTTTTGTCACCCAACATCAAGCAAGTCCAAATCACACTTATCACAACTCGAAGAAGAATTAATTTTCCATTTTCTGTTGTAAAACCTTGTCCAATGACTCTGATGTGGCCCAAGTGAGTTTACCAATTTTCACTAAACTTATAGCCAATACTATTAATTCTGAGTCAATATAAAAGTAAGTTTGATGTTGTCAGTCTTATTTCTTAGAATCATAGAATCCCTACTGTGTGGAAGCAGGCCATTCGACCTGTCCAGTCCACATCGACCATCCGAAGGGCAGCTACCCAGTCCCACACCCCTACCCTATCCCAGTATCCCTGCATTTCTCATGGCCAATCCACTTAACCTGCACACCTTTGGACAGTGAGAGAAAACCGGAGCACCCAGAGAAAATCCATGGAGACAGGGGGAGAATGTGCAAACTCCACACAGTCAGTGGAATTGAACCTGGGTCCCTGGTGCTATGAAGCAGTAGTGCTAATCACTGAGCCACTGTGCTGCCCTGTGGCGAAATCTCAGGGTTTCATTAAAAAAAGCTTATTTACAGCTGAGATGATAATCATCTGATTGGTTTGGTTTCAAATAAAGTGCAGGTATATGGTCAGTGGACTGATACATTAGCTATTCCTCAATCCTTTTCTTTTTGAAAGTCTTTCTGAATCAGTATTTAATCTATAAATAACACCTGGGGGCTTTTAGAAATTCTTCTCTGTATAGAAATAGAGTGTTTGATAAGTTTATAACAAAACTTTGTAAACTACACTATTTTAATGAAGTGATGAACTCATGTAAATTAAGTTGACTGGCATATCGCTGAACAAACAGATTCAATTCAAAATGAACACAATTAGCTAGTCATAAGCAGCACAAACATTATTTTGTTAGTTAAATATAAACATAATTTGGCACCATTTTGCTTGGGTTAGAATAATAACAAATGTTTCATTACTTGTCTTGTGTAATCAATTTTGGTTTGGATCTGTGAACTGGGAATTGCAAGCTGAAGATAACTTGTGGACATTGGGAAACAGCTTATGGTAAAAAGGAAAAGAACAGACCAAACAATACTTTGTTTGAGGATAAACCTGGATGTTAATTGCAGGTTGGTTCTTGTTTAAAAGTGTTTTTACAGATGCAGTAACTGAGGAAGAGCATGTTGTTTAAAGCATAGCAGAATTTGATGATGAATGAAGTCAGTACCTGGGAATTGGCTCTAGCAAGTCTGGAAGAGACCCCATGTGTAAGCAGATGGCAGATATTGAATGGTAATTGAGGTCTTGAGAAACGACAGTCTTTCAGGATGAAACCAGTGTTGGGATTTATTTTTTGGAACTTTTTTTGCTGGAAGAAACATTTGCTTGCTGACAATACAGCATGAAGATTTGAAAGCAGCCCTCCCATCCTCCCTCACCAGGTTTTGTAAGCTCAGAGTAGAAAGTTGATTTAGATGACCTGCACACAACTGAACTGGAAAAGGTGACCCTGATCTTTGGTTTCCAGGAAAGCATCCCAGGGGTCCACTCCTATGCATGTGAAACAAAGCATTGGAAAAACCATTTAAGTAATCTAGCCAATTTATCAAAAGTATTCTTTTATTTAGACCTTAACCTCTGTCTTTTGAGTGACTGGGGGCTGAAAATAAATGTTTTGGGTTTAAAACATAAACATTAGATTAACGTGTTTGGTGCTTTTTCTCTCAAAGTTATTAAACATTTAATAAATTGTTAAGTCTTCTGTTTAAGATACCACAAAGTGTCTGGAGTTAATTACTTGCACAGTTTGGGTTAGTTATTCAAAGGTTTGGTTAGGAATCGTTGGAGTAACCAGAAGGGGTTTTCAAAAGGGTTTAATTTTACTGTGTTGTGAATACAAAAGTAGGAAGACTGATTTGGTTTGGCGGTCTGTCACTGTGGCATAATGCTTGGCTATCTTTGAATCTTTTCAATTGTATCAATGTTTGTCAGTAAAAACTGAAAATAGAACTCGATACCTAACGTATACAAATGAATGTTGTACTGGTACACCTAGTGATGTTTGGATACACAACGGCATCCATTCAATATGGCATTTTCAATACCTAATTAGCATTCAGAACTCATTTTCTATCCAGTCTATTCAAAAACATTTCACCAGTATGCAATGTATTAATGCACCTAGCTTAACAATGAATAATGCATGCTATTCAACTACCCATTTATTGAGTCCATGGAGAATTATTGAATTATGGTTCTTTTCATCAAAACATTTAACTGCGTTAGTGTCAATAATCCATTTGCCCTTGTAAAATATTATGAATGAATGATACCAAAACAATGGATCAATCTATGGTTATTTCTACAGGATATTTTAAAATAAAAATAATACAATGAAAAATATTGATATAATAGATGTAGGGGAATATTCTCAACTTAAAGATATCATGGACTTACAAAGTTTTGTGTATTGTGGTACCATAACATGGCATTAAGAGACAAGTATTGATGACATTCTAAGAACAAAGGAAGATGGGAATGGTTGTAGGAGGCCAATTACACTAGTCCCAGAATGTTGCTGCAGAAATACATCTGGATTTTCAACTTTGTTCAGCTACCTTCCATATTTGACCATATGAATGGTGGGGAGTGTTTTCTGATGATTTCGTAGTGCTCAGTGCCATTCACAACTTCTCAGATACTGATGCAGTTCATGCCTATATGCAGCAACACCTGAACAACATCAGGTTTGGGCTGTTAAGTGGCAAGTGACATCATACCAAAGAGATCAGGCAGTGAACATTTCCCCTAGAGTTCAAATGTCATTAACATCACTAAAACCATCATCATCAGCATCTTGAGATGACTATAGTTCAGAAACTTTACTGTAAGCACTGTGGTTACAAGATCATAACAAAAGGTGGACATTTTGTCCCTTTGCTCCTTGAAGTCTGACAACCATCGACAATGTACAAGTCAGCAGTACAATGAATACTCTCTCTTTCCGAGAACAGGACAGCTCAAAAAGTATTAAGGAAGCTTACAACGGGTAAGGACAAAGTGACCCACTTGAATGGCACTCTCTTTAATCATTCACTCGCTGCATTACTGGTGCACTATGGTAGCAGGGGGGGCATCATGTACAGGATATGCAGAAGAAACTTACCAAGCTTCCTGCAAAAGCAGCTTCAAAATCCTTCACCATCTATCACCTAGGATAACAAAGTTCAGCTGAACGTGGAAATGATGCTGCAAGGGACCATCACTTAAATATATTGCTGTACCTTCACTGTTGCTGGAGCAAAAAGCTGGAACTCCCCCACCCCCCTAAAAATGTTGTGGGTGCACCCATGTGGACCTTAGCTTTTCAAGAAAGTAGCTCCCTACCAATTTCTCAGAGACAAATGGGGACAGACAATAAATGCTGGCTTTGCTCACAACATTCACATTTCATGAACAAATGTAAAAATCGGATTCCAAATCTGGATGACATAACTCTATGCGATAGTTATATTTTATAGGAAGTCATAAGACAACTTGTGACACAACTAGCAGTTCCTCAAGACCTGTCTCTTGGAGTACCATCCTGTCCCTCTGTTCCCATTCTCTGGAGTTTGATTCTTTGGTTGTCAGGAGACTACTCTCCATCCTGCATCTATGCCTCTAGCACCACAGTATTAGTATGAAGTCCTATATGTGCGACGGTGTTCAGATTACAGAAACCTCTGAGGCAGCAATCTTTTAACCTACTGTCCTTTAAGAAATAGCCTACCTTTAGAAAAGCCAGACTGCCTGCACCGGGTGTACCAGACACATAGGAACAGTGCAGACGTAATCAGATGAAGTGGGTTATCAAATATGGTGTTTTATCACCTTATGCTAGCGGATCTGCACACACTATAGGTCAAGTCAACCCAAGCCCAACAATCACACCAAACAAAATTTCATGCCCCATATGTTCACCTAAAATCCCTCATCTGTATGAGGACATTAACATAAAAGCTTTTTAACATGAATAGGTTTACATCATCAAAATAATGGAGCAACTTTAGTATGGGTGAATTTTTTGGTCAGGTGAATTTTTTGCTAATTTCAAGCAAAAGAAATGCACACTCTTGCAAATCACACAGTAAGTATAAAAGGAGAATGCATTCTATTTGTAAATCTCGAAGCAATTTCAATGAAAACATGGAACTAATTTGATTTTACAATAAATTTGTCGTGATATCTAGTCAGGAATTTTTAGAGCTACAAGCATACCTTTGAAGTAATTATCAAATTGCTGTTTATGGAATCGTGCTGCGGGATATTTGGTTGCCACATTTCCGACAACAGTGACAAAATTTAAGAAGTATTTAATTGGCTGTAAAATACCTGTGATATTTAGTGGTTATGAAAGACAACCCACACATACTGTCTTTATTTAACTACATGCACAATTCTCATCACTTCTTACATTCTGAAGTGATTAGTAATGGCCTAGTTTTACAGACTCAACAGTTCAACTGTCCAACAAACATTAAAAATAATGCTATGTACAGATTTAAAAATGGACAGCCTCAAAGTTCAGACTTCTGAAATGATACAACGTTGTAGTCATAGCTTTTAGTTCTGCTGGAATGTCAATTGTCCAAGTTGGTCAGTTAAGCAAACTGGCCGGTCTCCCAGTATGCACTTATAAATAGTTTCATCATTCAACTTGCTAGTTTCTCTTAAAGATTCTGTAAGATTGTTCCCCCAGGCTATTGCCAGTCATTTTCCTCGCATTTCTATTTTTACTCAGGGAAGTGGAATCTTTTTCTACAACTTCAGATGGCACCAATACTTAGGTGTGAGAATCTGTCTCACCTACACGATAGTCTTTAATTTGTGGAAGTAATTTTGAGTTTGGATAATCATATAAGACAGTTTATATTGAGTCAATTGTCTCCTAATTTTTATTTCAACTGAAATAATTGAGTTACCTCCTTAAATGTCTAAAATAGAGTATAACATTATAAACTGATTTCATTATAAAAATTTCATAATCCACTTACTGAGCATATTTACCTGGATTTGCATCAGGCTACATGACTAACATTTTTGTCTTCATGTTTGAGGTCATTCATATTAATTTATAGGGTATATGTTAACATCACAGCAGTGGCTATGACAAGTCTTGCAGTTTGATCACTGAAGATGCCATTTCTCAGCCAAATTTAGCCTCATTCCTTCCCAATGCAAGGCTTAATTGTTTCTCTCTCTCTCTAAACTGAAAGCAACTACAACAAGAGGTAACATTACTACAGGAAGTCACAACACGCATCAGTATTTCTCCAAACATCCCCTTTCCAAAAAGAAAAGAAAAATAAATGTGTGCATCGTTTGGACCTACAAGTTACCCAATTTACATGGGTAATTAAGAAAATTATCATTCATGAAGAAACATGGTTCTTCAATCTAGTTAGTCCCACTTTCATTCATCTTTGCACATGCACTTACCAGTAACCTTTAAGCATTCGGGATTTTAATTGTAAGCTTGTGAGTTGGTGTTAGCTGTTCACCAGGTACCTGTTTTTTTCTTGGGAAGATGTTCCTTCTTGGGTTCTAGTGAATGTTGTTCACTTTGTGTTAATGTTCTGGAAGCGTATGCCACAGATTTTCCATACTGCACGAATTGAACTGTTATTACACTACAGGATGACACCTTGTCGATATTGTCGGAACTCAGCATCAGCATTGTCATCACTAGCTGTCGCATGGGAGCAAAAATTGATTTTTGGTCCTGTGCCCAACATCTCAGAACATCCTTGTTAGTGAGCTTGCATAGAGGTCACATTGATGACAAGATAAGGAAGAGCTTCGTTAAACAGTTCACAAATCAACACATCATTGGGCAGTTTACAAATCAAATCATTGGACCAATTTTATATCTAATGATCTTTTCAGGATCAGGACAAAATCTTTTCACTGCCAGTACATTACCTATGTTCTTGATTACAGCCATCTTCAGTTGTATTTCATTCTTGTTCAGCTTCAGGTATATTTAGCAAGATCTCACTAGAAGCTTTATTAGATTTTGATCATGCTTCACCATGGCAGAGGCCTCCAAGTTCTTCATTTCTTCCTGTCCCACCGACCCAACCAGTACCTCTCCACTGACACACTCAATTCGATTAGCAGAACTGGTGCTCACCCACAACAACTTCTCCTTTGAATCCTCCCACTTACTTCAGACAAAGGGGTAGCCATGGGTACCTGCATGGTACCTAGCTATGCCTGCCTAATCGTAGGATACGTGGAACAGTCCATCTTCCGCAGTTACACCAGTACCATACACAAGCTTTTCCTCCGCTCCATTGATGACTGTAATTGGTACCATCTTGTGCTCCCACAAGGAGGTTGAACAGTTCATCAATTTCACCAACACCTTCCACCCTGACCTGTTCACATTGACCATCTCAGACACCTCCCTCCCCTTCCTGGACTTCTCCGTCTCCATCTCTGGCAACCGACTCAATATGGACATAGTGTCATAGAGATATACAACATGAAAACAGACCTTTCAGTCCAACTCGTCTCTGTCGACCAGATGTCCCAACCCAATCTAGTCCCACCTGCCAGCACCCAGCCCATATCCCTCCAAACCCTTCCTATTCGTATACCCATCCAAAGGCCTTTTAAATGCTGCAATTGTATCAGCCTCCACCACTTCCTCTGGCAGCTCATTCCATACACGTACCACCCTCTGCGTGAAAACATTGCCCCATAGGTCTCTTTTATATCTTTCCCTTCTCACCCTAAACCTATGCCCTCTGGTTCTGGACTCCCCCACCCCAGGGAAAAGACTTTGCCTATTTATCCTATCCATGCCCCTCATAATTTTATAAACCTCTATAAGATCACCCCTCAGCCTCCAATGCTCCAGGGAAAACAGCCCCAGCCTATTCAGCCTCTCTCTATAGCTCAAATCCTCCAACCCTGGCAACATCCTTGTAAATCTTTTCAGAAACCTTTCAAGTTTCACAACATCTTTCCAAGAGGAAAGAGACGAGAATTGCACACAATATTCCAACAGTGGCATAACCAATGTCCTGTACAGCCGCAACATGCCCTCCCAACTCCTGTATTCAATACTCTGACCAATAAAGGAAAGCATACCAAACGCCTTCTTCATTAACGTATCTATCTGTGACTCCACTTTCAAGGAGCTATGAACCTGCACTCCAAGGTCTCTTTGTTCAGCAACACTCCCCAGGATCTTACCAGTAAGTGTATAAGTCCTCGTTGTTATCTAAATTAAACTCCATCTGCCACTTCTAGCCTATCAATTCCCACAGCTACCTTGACTATACCTCCTCCCACCTCCGTCCTCCCCACCCCCACACTGCCCATGTAAAAACACTATCCTTTGCTCCCAATTCCTCTGCGTCCACCGTTTGTACTCCCAGGAAGTGCAATTCCATTCCAGGACATCTCAGATGGCTTATTTCAAGGACCACAATTTCCCCTCCCACGTGATCAACAATGCCCTGCAATGCATCTCCACCACTTCCCGCACCTCCATCTTTGAACACCACCTCTCAAACTGCAACAAGGATATAGCCCCCAGTCCTCACTATCCACTCCACTAATCTCCAATACAACGCATTATCCTCCAGTATTTCCACCAACCACAATCAGACACCACCACCAGAGATATACTTCCCTCCATATCCCTATCTATGTTCCACAGAGATCATTCCCTCCGTAAGTCCCTCGTTAGGCCCATGCCTCCCACCAATCCATCCTCCACTTCGGTTGCCGCTGCAAGAGGTGTAAAACCTGCACCCACACCTCCCCCCTCATATCCGGCATATTTTCCTGCACATCCATCCACCTTATCTCCTGGATCTGTTGCTCATGATGTGGTCTCCTTTACATGGGGAAGAGGGAATGCCAATTCATGGAGTTTTCAGGGAATATAGGAAAAAATGAAGATTGCAGATGCTGGAGATTAGAGTCAAGGGTGTGGTGCTGAAGAAGCATAGAAGGCCAGGCAGCATCCGAAGAGCAGGACAATTGACATTTTGGGCATAAGCCTTTCATCAGGAATTTCAGGGAACATCTCTGGGACACACACCAAACCATCCCACTCCTCCAAGAACATGCAAGTCTTGGGCTTACTCCACTGCCAAATCCAAGCCACCCAACAACTGGAACAAGAATGCCTCATCTTCCAACTTGGGACCCTTCAAGCACATGGCATCAACATGACTTCACTATTTTCCAAATCTCCCCTCCCCCCGCCTCAGCCCAAATCCAACCTTCCAAGTTAGCAATGCTCTCTTGACTTGTCCACCTTCCTTCCCACCTATCCGCTCCACTCTTCTCACCGACCTATCACAATTACCCTTCACCTGCATCGACCTGCCTTCCCGGCTACCTTCACCCCAACCCCACTCTCACATTTATCTCTCAGCCTCTGATGAAGGGTTTATGCCCGAAACGTCAACTCTCCTTCTCCTCAGATGCTGCCTGAGCTGCTGTACTTTTGCAGCACACCACACTTTTCAATTTAGCTTCTGCCATTATATCTTGACATTCCTACACTAGCAGATCATCCACAATCAATTCCACCCTGGCAAGGTCACTATCTCATCCTGATTGTTTGATACTTTGTCAGAGTAATGAAAATGCAAAAAAAGTATGCAGAACCATCTGCATCTCCCAAATGGAGTCCAGACTGGAATGAGAAAACTGCAACCTTTATCCAATCACACTTCCCATTATCAATCATTTTTATCCAAGATAGTAAAGGCCTATGGTGAAGAAGAGTTATATTGGGCTCAAATTATTAACTGTTTCTTTGTCCACAATTCTGACAAAACTGTTCTGTCAAAATGGTAACAAGGGAGAGAATAGAGCCACTCAAAGATCAGCAAGGCAGCCTTTGTGTGGAGCCACAGAAAATGGGGGAAGACACTAAGTGAATATTTTGCATCAGTATTTACTGTGAAAAAGGCTATGGAAGATATAGACTGCAGGGAAATTGATAGTGACATCTTGCAAAACGTCCAGATTACAGAGGAGGAAGTGCTGGATGTCTTGAAATGGTTAAAAGTGGATAAATCCCCAGGACCTGATCAGGTGTACCAGAGAACTCTGTGGGAAGCTAAAGAAGTGATCGCTGGCCTCTTGCAGAGATATTTGTATCATCGATAGTCACAGGTGAGGTGCCAGAAGACTGGAGGTTGACAAATGTGGTGCCACTGTTTAAGAAGGGCGGTAAAGACAAGCCAGGGAACTATAGACCAGTGAGCCTGACCTCAGTGGTGGGCAAGTTGTTGGAGAGAATCCTGAGGGACAGGATGTACATGTATTTGGAAAGGCAAGGACTGATTAGGGATAGTCAGCATGGCTTTGTGCGTGGGAAATCATGTCTCACAAATTTGATTGAGTTTTTTTGAAGAAGTAACAAAGAAGATTGATGAGGGCAGAGCAGTAGATGTGATCTATATAGACTTCAGTAAGGCGTTCAACAAGGTTCCCCATGGGAGACTGATCAGCAAGGTTAGATCTCATGGAATACACGGAGAACTAACCATTTGCGGGCAAAATTAGGGCTGAAAATGTGTTGCTGGAAAAGAGCAGCAGGTCAGGCAGCATCCGAGAAGCAGGAGAATCGATGTTTTGGGCCTGAGCCCTTCTTCAGGAAAATTAGGGCACATGGTATTAGGGGCAAATACTGACATAGATTGAAAATTGGTTGGCTGACAGGAAACAAAGAGTAGTAATAAACGGCTCCCTTTCGGAATGGCAGGCGGTGACCAGTGGTGTGCCGCAGGGATCAGTGCTGAGACCGCAGCTTTTTACAATGTACATTAATGATCCTGTTAAAAGTAATATTAGCAAATTTGCTAATGACTCAAAGCTGGGTGGCAGGATGAAATGTGAGGAGGATGTTAGGAGAATACAGGGTGACCTCGACAGGCTAGGTAAGTGGACGGATGCATGGCAGATGCAGTTTAATGTTGATAAATGTGTGGTTATCCATTTTGGTGGAAAGAATAGGAGGGCGATTACTACCTAAATGGAGTCAAGTTAGGTAAAAGGGGCAGTACAACGAGATCTAGGTGTTCTTGTACATCAGTCAATGAAAGCAAGCATGCAGGTACAGCAAGCAGTGAAGAAAACTAATAGCATGCCGGCCTTCAAAACAAGAGGAATTGAGTATAGAAGCAAATAGGTCCTTCTGCAGCTGTACAGGGCCCTGGTGAGACCGCACCTGGAATATTGTGTGCAGTTTTGGTCTCCAAATTCGAGGACATTCTGGTTATTGAGGGAGTGCAGCGTAGGTTCACGAGGTCAATTCCCGGAATGGCAGGGCTATCTTACGCTGAAAGATTGGAGCGACTGGGCTTGTATACGCTTTAGTTTAGAAGGCTGAGAGGGGATCTGATTGAGATGTATAAGATTATTAAAGGATTGGACACTCTGGAGGCAGGAAGCATGTTTCTGCTAATGGGGTAGGCCACTTAGAACAGAGTTGAGGAGAAACTTCTTCACCCAGAGAGTGCTGGGTGTGTGGAATGCTCTGCCCCAGAAGGCTGTGGAGGCCAAGTCTCTGGATATATATAAGAAAGAGTTGGATAGGGCTCTTAAGGATAGTGGAATCTAGGGTTATGGGGATAAGGCAGGAACAGGATACTGATTGAGGATGATCAGCCAGGATCATAATGAATGGTGGTGCTGTCTCAAAGGGCAGAATGGCCTACTCCTGCACCTATTATTTATTGTCTATTTGAATACAGAACTGGCTGAAAGGTGGAAGACAGAGGGTGGTGGTGGAGAGTTGTTTTTCAGACTGGAGACGTGTGACCAGTGGTGTGCCACAAGGATCGGTGCTGGGTCCACTACCTTTTTCATTTACAGAAATGATTTGGATACGAGCATAAGAGGTACAGTTAGTAAGTTTGCAGATGACACCAAAATTGGAGGTGTAGTGGACAGCAAAGAGGGTTACCTCAGATTACAACAGGATCTGGACCAGATGGGCCAATGGGCTGAGAAGTGGCACATGGAGTTTAATTCAGATAAATGCAAGGTGCTGCATTTTGGGAAAGAAAATCTTAGCAGGACTTCTACACTTAATGGTAAGGTCCTAGGGAGTGTTGCTGAACAAAGAGACCTTGGAGTGCAGGTTCATAGCTCCTTGAAAGTGGAGTCGCAGGTAGATAGGATAGTGAAGGCGGTGTTTGGTATGCTTTACATTATTGGTCAGAGTATTGAGTACAGGAGTTGGGAGGTCATGTTGTGACTGGACAGGTCATTGGTTGTTGCAAATGTACAGGTCATTGGTTAGGCTACTATTGGAATATTGTGTGCAATTCTGGTCTCCTTCCTATTGGAAAGATGTTGTGAAACCTGAAAGGGTTCAGAAAAGATTTACAAGGATGTTGCCAGGGTTGGAGGATTTGAGCTATAGGGAGAGGCTGAACAGGCTGGGGCTGTTTTCCCTGGAGCGTCGGAGGATGAGGGGTGACCTTCGAGGTTTACAAAATTATGAGGGGCGTGGATAGAATAAATAGACAAAGTCTTTTCCCTGGGGTTGGGGAGTCCAGAACTAGACTGCATAGGTTTAGGGCGAGAGGGGAAAGATATAAAAGAGACCTAAGGGGTAACTCTTTCACGCAGAGGGTGGTACGTGTATGGAATGAGCTGCCAGAGGAAGTGGAGGAGGCTGGTCCAATTGCAACATTTAAAAGGCATTTGGATGGGTATATGAATAGGAAGGGTTTGGAGAGATATGGGCCGAGTGCTGGCAGATGGGACTAGATTGGGTTGGGATATCTGGTTGGCATGGACGGATTGGACCAAAAGGTCTGTTTCCATGCTGTACATCTCTATAACTCTAATACAGATTTCAGATTTCCATTATATACAGTATTTTGCGGTTGTGTTTTACTAAAAAAAAATTTATCTCAGCAAACTGTGGCAATACATCTTCAATTATTCACATTGGGGTGTGAGATATCTTCAAAGCTTTATTGGAATTTCTTGGATTGATGCATAATGAAACCTCCGTTTTCCAGGTTTTTTTAACTGCCAATCTGTGGGCATTCTCACTTACTTGAACACTTTCTTCTTTCCTTTTGCTTTCTTTACTTTCAGGCTAGTCTGAGGGGTTGCTGGAACACTCTTCAACAAATGCTGAGTTAGTCTGATGCAGTCATTTACTTCAAGAAAATATTGGCTAGGAAGACATCCACGACCAACAAAAAATATTGGTGCAACATCATACATTTCCTCTGAAAGGTTACTGCTGTAGGATTTAAATCTTGTTTCAACAGAGATGGGTGGATTTTGTTTAATGTCTGCTGAATGGGATCACAAATTTTCATTCATCCTGTTAAAATTAGTCTTTTATCATTGTTGTCCCATTGAGTTAAGTACTGTTCCATCATGTAACTCTACCTTTATCTGAGATGTTTTCATTGTTATGATACCACCTTGAACATTTCACAATCTCTGGTTCATTGCTTGAAGTCCCAGGCAACCTGTTTCCATGTTGAACATAGCAATGTTTTGCTGGATTCAAACTTACTTGACGTTCTTCTTCTGCAGGCATAACTTTAACAGTCACAAACCAATAATCAGCTTTGGTCCAGAAAGTACCAATTTCTTCTTGCTGTATATAGTCATTTGTCAGAATCAGTCAATATCCCTCCAATAATCATTAAAAGCTTGCTTTGCTTCTTCCCAGCAAACTGTTGTGAGCAAAGAAATTCAGATTCTTGCAGTTTTATGAAATTTCATAATATTTTATTATTTAATAACCTGGAATCAAAGATAGAGATAATAGATTTTGGTTTTTCAGTTCTGTGAAAATTTTACTTTTTTCAAAAAAAAGTAAAGATCACAAAAGCATGTTAAACAGGGAATTTAAGTAAGCATTTACGAGTAATCATGTGATTTCAGCTGAATGACCAGCAAGCCAGCTGAGGAGATGATTGCCAGTGTTTGCTGACCTGAAGCGTCCACAATCAGGTTCAAAGACATGACAGAGATGCTGTTATTAGCAGACTCCAAGCAGTCATGAGTCAGAAGAGTTCCTGAGTTGCTAGTAGTCTGAGAAGAAATCTCCTGTGCAAGTGTCAGAAAGGATGACATCCAAGGCTGTTCAAGTCATGAGTTTAGGGAATCTATGTTCAGACAGCAGTGAGCCATGTATTCAGCCTATCTTGCTTAGGCCTTAAAACGTGAACTGAAGGCATAGCGCTGAATGAGTGCGCAGAAATTTGCTAAAGGTAAACCTAAGCATGATGTTAAGCATGGCAATAGTTTACTTTGAGATCGCACTTGTTGATATTAATAGTGAACAAAGATCATAACAATTCCATTTTCTCCACACTGGATGTTTCCTTTTCTTTCTTGTGATATCTTCCAAAATATTTACTGCCATTGTTCTTTCTGAAGTATTTCTTCATTTTCTCCACCATGATGTTGCTCTTGTTCAGCTTGGATTGCCCCTCAGCATAAAGTAAAGCCCCATTAGGACCCAATGTACTCTAGCTAATGATTGATAACATCAGAGCTTCTCAACATGTAAAACAGCTTTCTTGTGAGGTGGTTTATTTTCTGTCTGCAGATGTGTTTTCACAGCAGGATCTCTTATTTCTAAAGACATGTTTATTGCTGATGAGATCATACTTCAACTGTCCAACTTCACATGATACAGCTAGATTTCTCGATATAATTACATATTGATCAATATTTTTCCAATCTTAAAAACACACAATTTATAGGAAACACTGGTTGTTGAGAAAAATGAGGGGAGATTCTCAAAAACCTATAAAATTCTAACAGGAATAGACAGAGCAAATACAAGGATGATGCTCCCGATGATCAGGAACAGCCTAAGGTCAAGGGCTAGGTTATTTAGCATTAAAGATGAAAATAAAAACTTTTTCCACCCAGAGTGACAAGCCTGAGGAACTGTCTGCCACAGAAAGCAGTTGAGGCCAAAATATTGAAAGTTTAAGTATAGTTATAGTTAGGTATAGTTCCTAAAGCTAAAGGGACCAAAGGGAATAGAGTGCAAGCAGGAACAGAGTATTGAGTTGAATAGTCATCCATGATCATACTGAATAGCACAGCAGGTTCAAAAGGTTGAATTGTCTGCATTTGCTCCTATTTGCTATGTTTGTTCAAAATGGGTCTTTGAGGTCTTCAATATTTCTCGTCTGGTTTTTCTACACTTTATTGAAGTCTAACATGTAGAAAACTTGAAACTGGTTTCTCCTGAAGTCTTAGCAAAATAATGCTATTCTTGTTTGTTTAGATTTTTTTATTTAACTGTGACATTCAAATAATTTTGTCATTGAGACTAAGAAATTCTAATTCTGTAATTCTATCTCACATCATTTTTAATTTTTACAGGAGCAGGGACTGAAAAATTCAAAGCTACCTTAACTTACCCAATAGGATAGAGTTGCAGACTACAATTCTAAGAATACCTCAGTGTCCATAGGAGACAGATATAAAATATATAGTCATTCACTATATAGCAATGTTATAATGGGTTTGAAATATGCAATTATTAAATATTAATTCCTGAAAGAAATTCTGAAGAGTGGCAGCAATTTGGGATCTTTAGAAGTGGTAAGGCCAATTTTATATTTCAGGCTTTAGAGAACATTGTTTATACCTACTACCAAACCATGACATAAAGCAAGCAAATCAAATTTGCAAAATCATATTCATTATAGTGGAGAACATTTTACATAGCTGAAGTTTAAGAATGAAAAAAACTTAGTTTGGAAGCAACAACAAACGTGGATATGGCTACTTACGAGGGAATGAGAGAAGAATTGGCAAGAATGGACTGGAGAAAGCATTTAGCAGAAAAGATAGTTGAGGAACAATGACAGACCTTAATTAAAAGTACATGACTCACAACAAAGAGGAAGAAGGATTTTAGGAAGGGAATACCCACCATGGTTAACTAGGAACATTATGGATAATATCAAATTTAAAGCAAAAGAATCATATAATGTGACAAGGATTAAAGATAATTCAGAGAACTGGGCAGTTTTAAAAGCCAACAAAAGATGAAAAGAAAGGGAGAAAATAAACTATGAGCGCTAATTAACAAATATCATAAAAACAAACAGTGAGAGTTTCTTTAAATATATAGAAAGGAAGAGAAAAGCAACATCTTACAGAATGAGGTTGGGGAAATAATAATCAGAACCCAGGAAATGGCAAAAGAGTTGAATGAATATTTTACAGAGTCTTTAAGGTAGATAGCATAAACAGCATTTCAAAATTACTTACTCATCATCAAGGAGCTAAAGAGGGAAAGGAAATAAACACAATAATTATCACAGGCAGAAAAAGTACTGTAGAATCTAACAGGACTAAAACTGTAAAATTGCCAATGTACCACCTTCATTCAAAAAGAGGGGCGGGGGGGGAGCAATGAAAAGGTAACTATAGGCCATTTAGCTTAACAGCTATCATCAGGAAAACATTAATCTATTCTCAAGGGTGCAAGAACAGAGCATTTAGAAATATACAATAGAACCAAGTAGAGTCAACATGGCTTCATGAAGGGAAAATTACACCTGACAAACTTGTTATAGTTATTTGAACAGATAACAAGCAGGGCAGCTAAAGTGGAACCAATGACCATATTAGATTTGTATTTCAAAGGGTATTTGATAAGGTACAACACACAAGGCATCCAAAAAGCCCAAATCATTGGGGTAGTATATTAGCATGGATAGTGGAGTGACTAACTAATAGAACAGAATTGGGATAAAAAGGTATCTTCAGGATTAAATCTGTTACAAGAGTAATGCCACAGGAGTCAGTGCTGCAGCCACAATTTTCACGATGCATATATTACTGATGTGGATGATGAAAGTGAATATACTATCACCAAGTTTGTGGATAACAAAAATAGATGGGAAGCAAATCAGTGAAAACGACACAAGACATCTGCAGAGGGAAATAAGATAGGTTGAGTGAATGAAGAAAAACAAAATAAAATGTGGTAAAATGAGGATATGCACTTTGGCAAGATGAATGGAAGAACTGGATATTATTTAAATGGAGAAAGACAGCAGAAAGCTGCAGATAGAGGGATATGGGTGTCCTATGACTCACAAAAAGCAAGCATCCAAGTTCAGTGGGCTATGGGAAGGGAAATGGAATATTGGACTTTATTTCAAGGAGAATGGAGCATAAAAACTTGTGGACCTCTTGCTAAAACAAGATACAAAGTACTAGTCAGACCAAAGCTGGAATAGAGTTAACAGATTTAGTCCCCTTATCTGAGGAAACACATACTTGTATTTAAGGCATTCCAGATAAGGTTCGCAAGGTTGATCTTGGATACAGACAATTTTTCTTATGAGAGGTTGTACAGGTTGGGTATGTAGGCAAAAGTGAGGACTGCAGATGCTGGGAACTAGAGTTTAGGTCAGAGTGGTGCTGGAAAAGTACAGCAGGTCAGGCAGCATCTGAGGGGGTTGGGCCTGTACTCTGGAGTTTAGAAGAATGAGAAGAGACCTATGTGAAATATTTAAGGTTCTTAGGTGACTTGACAAGATGGATGCTGAGAGATCCCGAGTGGGACAGGCTCAAGTCAGAAGGTAAAATCTCAGGATAAGAGGTTGCTTACAGGGGAGGCAATGGCCAATGGTGTTATTGTTAGACTATTAATCCAGAAACCCAGGTCATGTTTTGGGGACCTGGATTTGAATCCTGTATTGGCAGATGTACCAATGATTATTAAAGCATCGTCGACTATTAGAAAAACCCATCTGGATTATAAGGAAATCTGCCATTCTCACCTGGTCTGGCTACATGTGACTCCAGAACCACAGCATTATGGCTCACTCTCAATTTCCCTGAGAAATTGACTAGCAAGCCACTCAGCTGTATTTATCACTACAAAGTCTCAAAGAAATGAAATCAGCCGGACCACCTGGCATTGACCTAGACACCAGAAAAGACAACAGCAGAAATAGCCCTACTGACACTGCAAAGTCCTCCTCACTAACATCTGGAGGCTAGTACCAAAACTAGGAGAGCTGTCTCACTGATTAGTCAAGCAACAGCCTGATGGTCATACTCACAGAAGCATACTTTAGAGTCAATGTCCCCGACACTACTATCACCATCCCCGGATATGTCCTGTCCCACTGGCAGGACAAACCCAACAGAGGTGGAGGCACTGTGGTATACAGTTGGAAGGGAGTTGTCTTGCTGGTTACTATGCATTATCCTCCCTTCGCTGATGAATCAGTACTCCAAATTGAACAACACGAAGGAAGCAATGAGGGTGACATGGGTGCAAAATATACTCTAAGTGGGGATTTCAAATGACCATCAGAGTGGCTTGACTGCAGTACTACTAGTTGAGCTAGTTGAACCTAAAGGGCATAGCTGCTAGACTGGTACCAGGGAAAAACCCATACTTGCCCTCATCCTTACCAATCTGTTAGTTGTAGATGCATCTGTTCAGGACAGAATTGGTAAAAGCGACTACTGCACAATCCTTGTGGGAATGAAGTCCTGCCTTCACGTTGAGAATAGCCTATCGCCATTCTAAATTGTACAGACTGAATGAATTGAGCAACTCAAGACTGGACATCCATGAGGTGCTGTGGGCCATCAACAAGAGCAGAATTGTACTCCAGCACAAATTGCAACCTCATGACCCAGCATATTCCCCACTCAACTATTACCATCAAGCCAAAGAATCAATCAGGGTTCAATGGAGTGCGCAGGAGGCATACCAGGTGAAACACCAGGGTTACCTAAAAATTAGGTGTCAGCCTGTTGAAGCTACCAAACAGGGCTACTTGTGTGCCAAACAGGACAAGCAGCAAGTGATAGACGAGGCTAAGCGATACCACAACCAACAGATCAGATCTTAGCTCTGCAGTCCTATCACATCCAGTCGTGAATAGTTGTGGACAATTAAACAACTCACTAAAGGAGCAGGCTCCAAAAGTATCCCCATCCTGAGTACAACAGAAGTGCCAAGTAGATGATCCATTGTGGCCTCTACCACTGGTCTCCAGCATTAGAGATACCAGTCTTCAGCCAATGTGAATCATTCCACATGATATCAAGAAACGGTTGGAGGCACTGGATACGGTAAAGGCTAAGGGTCTTAACAACATTCTAGCAATAGTACTGAAGACTTGTGCTCCAGAACTTGCTGTTCTCCCAGCCAAGCTTGTCCAGTACAATTAAAACAGTGGTATCTACCCAGCAATATGAAAAATTACAGAGTTTTTCCCAATTACCCAAACAAAAAGCAGGAAAAGTCTAACCTGGCCAATCTCTACTCTCAATCATCATTAAAGTGATGGAAAGTGTCAACAGGGCTGTCAAGCAGCACCTGCTTGGCAACAACCTGCTCAGTGACACCCAGTTTGGGTTCCACCACAGCCACTCAGCTCCCACCTCGTTATAGCCGTGATTCAAACATGGACAAAACGGTTGAATTCCAGAGGCGAAGTAGTGCAGCCCTTGACATCAAGGCTGCATTCAACCGAGCCCAAGCAAAACTGAAATTAATGGGTATCAGGGGAAAAGTGTCCATTGGTTGAAGGAAGATGGTTATGGTTGTTGAAGGTCAGGTATCTCAGCTCCAGGACATCTCTGCAGAAGATCCTCAGGGTACTGTCCAAGATCCAACTGCTCTAGCAACAGCCTTCCCTCCATTACAAGTTCAGAAGTGGATGTTCGCTGATAATTGCACAATGCCCAGAACCATTCATGACTCAGAGTCAAAGTTATAGAGCTGGCCAGCATGGAGACAGACCCTTTGGTCTAACTCGTCCACGCCAACCAGTAGTCTTAAATTTATCTAGTCCCATTTGCCAGAATTTGGCATGCATCCCTCTAGACTCTTCCTATTCATATATCCATTCAGATGCCTTTTAAAATAATGTAATTGTACCAGTCTCCACCACTTCTTCTGGCAGCTCATTCTATACACACATTGTGTGAAAGGGTTGCCCCTTAGGTCTTTTTTCTATCTTTCTCCTTTCACCCTAAACCTATGCCCTCTAGTTTTGGACTCCCTGGGAAAAAGGCATTGGCTATTCACCCTATCTATGCCCCTCATGATTTCATAAACCTCTGTAATGTCACTTCTCAGCCTCCAACATTCCGGGAAATAGCTCCAGCCTATTCAGCCTCTCCTAAAGTTCGACCTTTGGCAACATCCTTGTAAATCTTTGCTGAACCTATTTAAATTTCACAAAATCCTTCCTATAACAAGGAAACCAGAACTGAATGCAGTATTCCAAAAGTGGCCTAACCAATATCCTGTACAGTTGCAATATGACCCGCCAACTCCTATACTCAACATACTTACCAATAATGGCAAATATAACAAACGCCTTCTTCGTTATCCTACCTACCTGCGTCTCCACTTTCAAGGAACGGTGAACTACACTCCAAGGTCTCTTTGTTCAGTAACACTCCCCAGGATGTTACCATTAAGTGTATGAGTCCTGCCCTGATTTGCCTTTTCAAAATGCAGCACCTCACATTTATCTCAATTAAACTCTATCTGCCAATCCTCAGCTCACCTGCTCATCTGATCAAGGTCCCATTGTACTCAGAGGTAACCTTCTTCGCTGTCCACTATACCCACCAATTTTGGTGTTTCTTACAAACTTACCAACCGTACCTATGTTCACATCCAAATCACTTATATAAGTGACAAAAAGCAAAAGACACAGCATAGATCCTTGTAGCGCACCATTGGTCACAGACCTCCAGTCTGAAAAGCAATCTTCCATCACCACCCTCTGTCTTCTATCTTCGAGCTAGTTCTGTAACCAAATGGCCAGTTCTTCTTATATTCCATGTAATCTAACCTCACTAACCAGTCTACCTTGTCAAATGCCTTACTGAAGTCCATAGATCATGTTCACCGCTCTGACTACATGAATCTTCATCACTTTCTTGGAAAAACTCAAATTAGAGAGACACGATTTCTTATCATTAATCAGTCCTTGCCTTTCCAAATATCTCAAAAGGCCTGATGTAAGCCATGTTGAAATGCAACAGGATGCAGACAATTGACTGGCCGACTTGCTGACTGGATAATGAGATTTTATTTTCATGGGTATCGAATTACAATAAAATACAATGAAAAGCCTTCATTCATTGACATGATTTGGCACCATTTTGCTAGTTATAAGAATAAGAGGAAAATGAAAAGATACATCTTAAAGAGAAGTCCATCTGTGTTTGAGTTCTGAGCTGGCTCAGAACCACCACCACCACCATCTGCATCACACCCAAATAACAAAGTCACAAATTCTCAGGCACCATTTTTCACCCCAGGCTGATTCATCTCTACCACTGCCTCGCTGTCACCTGCGCCATCCCACCAACATCACTTCTCTCACCATGGCTCATCTCGATGGTGCTGTGATGTGCTCCCACCTCTGCTTCGCCATCTACAGTGCTGGATCCATCCAACAATTAAGTCACCAATCCTCAGGCACCATCTTTTGCCACTGAACCTACCTCAACAATATCGCCGATGTAGTGACCACTGCCTATGGGGTTGCATGCTTGCCCTGGAAAAGTTTGTAAGGGCTTATTCTTTCCCCACTCTGGCCCCACTCTCACAAGTCCACACAAGGACAACCCGCCACAGCCGGTGCAATCTGAACTCTTCACAGTGAGTAGGGGAGCAAAAAATAAAACAGGAATAAACGGAAAAGAAGAAAAAAAGAAAAACAGAAAAACAGATGGATCAGACAGGCTCTAAGTGCAGGAGCCCTACTCCACCATCATTTTACTGTGCCAAATTGTGGAGACATGGGAACTACCACCCTTTGACATTCAATGATGTTACCATAACTGATTCCCCTGCTATCAACATTCTTGGGGTTACCATGGACCAGAAACTCAACTGAACTACCAGAAATACTTTCTCAAGGGCAGGTCAGAGGCTAAGAATACTGTGAGAAGTAACTCACCTCCTGACTCCCCAAAGTCCCATCTATGAGGCATTAGTCAGGAAGATGATAATATACTTTCCAATTAGCTGGATGCTTGCAGCTCCAAACACTCAAGAAACTTAACAGTATTTAGGACAAAGCATTCCTCTTGATTGACACCACATCCACAAACATTCATGCCCTGCCCCAGTGCGGTTCAGTAGCAGCAGTGCGTACTATCTACAAGATATACTGCAGAAATTCACCAAATATCTTCAAATAACACCTTCCAAATCCATGAACACTTTGTTCCAGAAGGACAAGAGCAGCCAATAAATGAGAACACCATCACTTGCATGTTTCCCTCCAAGTCTTTTACTAACTTGACTTGGAAACATCATGCTCTTTCTTCACTGTCACTGGGTCAACATCTTGGAATTCCTTCTCTAGCAGCAAGTGAACTGCAGCTACTCAAGGATGCAATTCACCACCATCTTCTCAAAGACACCCAGGAATGTGTAATAAATGCTGGCCAGTGATGCTCACATTACATGAATAAAAGAAATTGATAGAGGAGGATGATTTTCTTCTTAGACAATAGCGAATTTGTGGAAGTCTTTAGCTGAGGGCTGTTCAGATTCTATTGTTAAATGTTCAAGGCTAAGATAAACATATTTCTAATCATTAAAGGGAATCAAGTTTTATGGGAATAATGCAAAGTGGAAGTGAGGGTGATCGATCATTCGTGATCTTATTGAATCGTGGAGTGAACCATTGAGCCAAGTGGCATACTTCTACTCTTACATCTTAGTGTTTTATGAATTCTGAATTCAGATTCTCAAAACCCACAAAATTTCAACTGATCACTTCTGATATCAGGTTCTATGTACCAGCTGATGGCTTTTTTTTCTAAACTGAAGACAACTACATTAGAGGTCATTAGATAGCACATAGTATGCAGCAGCATTTTGCAAATAACTAGGTCAAAAGGTGGGCAACAGAATTCAAAGCCTTGCTCCAGCTTGATAGAAAGTGTCACTTGTACAAGAACTTTTATGAGCTACTCATGGAACTTATATACCAACTATCAATCTGCAGCAAGTTTAGGTTTAGTGAAAGTTCATTTAAGATTTTCAAAACCAAACTTTTACATTTTGAAGCATTTCCCCTATTAATTCAGAGGGCAGGGTTGGCATTACTTTGCGACTTTGACAGTTCTTTTGTACTATATTTTGACTGTTTCATGGACCTCATTACATGCAATACTTAAATGAGATCATGCTCCTTATATAAGAATTTGAGAGTTCACATATATAGTGGAACTCATTTTACAGTCAAATGTCCATTTAAAAGAGACATTATGTGATATCAGAAGGAATATTTTAATCTGTTTTTTTTACATGTGATAAAGTGTTCAGGGGTTGTTTTAACACTATTATTAATTAGTAAAATAGTCAAAAATAACTCCTTTCCTTGGAATGTATAACAGTAGTATTTTGCTCTTCAAGTATTACCACCAATTATTGTCTGATGAAACCTCTTTTAGCCAATTTTGGTAGTGAAGCACAGATGAGAGAATGCACCAAATGCAAGTAGAAGAAGGTCCTAACAGACATGTAGATTATATATTCAAATATGTGTTATTTTCATCTATACTACAGTTATCACCCACACAACGAATGAGTTCTGAATAAAACTTTAAAAAAACCTCTATTTTATGTAATAATCACTATCTTTGACATTACGCCTTCAGAAGCTCTCATGTGTTGTCACCACACATCGCAGTCAGTATATTATGAGATTATTGAAAGCATTAACTCAATGACTCACTCCATCTACTGGATACATATTGAATCACATTATTTCATTTTAAACACTGCATCTCAACATAAAAACCCACTTGCAGCCCAGCCACCTGCCATTTTCAGGCTTTTACATTGCAAATTTGGCATAATCGTGACTCTTCGATTGATTACATCTTGCCTCCTACTTTCTATTCTGCTTTCCACATTATCTCTTCTAATCTGTCTATCTCTGCAATGTTAAACATTTGGGCTGTTGTACAGCATTAACTGCTTGATGTAAATACAAGCTGTTGTGGTCTATCGAATTTTGGCAATATGATTGGGCATGGGCTTTGCCTCAAATGGATTTCTTAATAGAAAAACACTGCATTTTGCACTTAATGAACATTTTTTTTAAAAAGGCATATTGTGAATGTACAAATGACACTGACACCCCATTCCTTTCTTATTGCAGATTTTTAAAAGGTCATCATTGTCATAATGATATATTGTTGTGTAATTAAAATAAAATTAATTCCATGTCAATCAGTTGTTATGTCTTCCTTGCATGTAAGTTAGGATTTATTTCAGCAAACTTTAAATAGGCCGGTGAAATTAAACTTGTTCTAAAAATGATTATACACATTAGTTCCTCTACAATTTCTTTTGGTTATTACCTTTGATTTAGTCACACCAGTATTTAATTCGTGGTCGATATTCCACCAAAGTGAAACTTCCAGTACAATTTTCAAATCCAATCTCTGCCCAAGACAGGGTCATCCATTAGCAGCAGTCCTGGAACACAAATACACCAGTATATATTTATTAACAGTTAAATACTTTTTGAGAATATCTAATTCAATAATTCGTGAGACAAAGCCATAAGAAGAAGAAAAAAAAACAGGATTTGCTCAGTCTTCCAACCTCCCCTTCTGCACTGCCTATTAACTTGGGCCCACCTAAAATCTGTAGCCCATATGTGAATCTGCAGTACTTAGTCACCACCCGCATGCTCATGGGTCAACATTAGTACCAGACACAATTTAAAATTCATATTCTAATTTTTAAATTGCTTCATGGCCTCACCTCTCCCTCACCCCCAACCTCCTTCAGCCCCATCCCCCAGGGGCTGTGTGTTTTCAGATCAGTCTTTTACATCACACAATACACTCACTTCGTCATTGAGGGCCAGTTCTTCAGCCGACTCCATTCTAAACAGTGGAATTGTCATAGAGTCATAGAGATGTACAGCATGGAAACAGACCCTTCGGTCCAACCTGTCCATGCCGACCAGATATCCCAACCCAATCTAGTCCCACCTGCCAGCACCCGGCCCATATCCCTCCAAATCCTTCCTATTCATATACCTATCCAAATGCCTCTTAAATGTTGCAATTGTACCAGCCTCCACCACTTCCTCTGGCAGCTCATTCCATACAAGTACCACCTCCTGCATGAAAAGGTTGCCCCTTAGGTCCGTTTCATCTCTTTCACCTCTCAAACTAAACCTATGCCCTCTAGTTCTGGACTCTCTGACCCCAGGCTCTGTAAATCTGTGAAGTACCAATTTCTTCTATTAACAGTCATCTTAAAATCTCTTTGGCAACACATTTAGTTCTCCATATTTGTTATCTCTTTCTTTGATTTGGTGTCACGTTTCTTAAAATTATGCTTCTGTGCAAAACCTTGATGTTTTCCTACATTAATAGCATCTTACAAATGAAAGTTTTTAGACAATTTCCACAACAAGTGCTTTACAACTTAAATCTCGCTTCCTTGCATAAATTAAAATCAAAAGGCTAATGTAGTATTCACTTTTATATAATTCATTAGAAATTTCTATAATCACAAAAAAATTAGTATGAAAAGAAGCCGTAATCAAAATCAACACCTTTCATTTGCACTTTTTCAAATACATTTGTCACATCTCTGTATTTCTTCACCTGATGAAGGAGTGTCACTCCGAAAGCTAGTGTGCTTCCAATTAAACCTGTTGGACTATAACCTGGTGTTGTGTGACTTGTAACTTTGTACACCCTAGTCCAACACCGGCATCGCCAAATCATGACTATATTTCTTCAATCACATTTTCTCAATCACACTTTACCAATATAATCTTGAATGCTATGTAGTTTCTACCTCAGCCACAAATGCTGTAAGTGAAGACCATGACCACACAAATCAGGAAAAAGATATCAACCACCCCCCCTCCCAAAAAAAACATTATATACATACTTTGAATCAGTAACCACTCATTCCTAACTCCAACCACTAAAACAATTGGTTACAATTTAGGAACAAAATTACTGCATCGGTACTGAAAACAACAACTGCTCTCTCTTATGGAGAGTAATCTAGACTGCAAACTTTAGCTTGCTTTCTCTCCATGGATGCTGCCTGACCACTGTGACCTACAGCATTTAGATTAGAGTGGTGCTGGAAAAGCACAGCAGGTGAGGCAGCATCCAAGGAGCAGGAAAATTGATATTTCGAGCAAAAGTCCTTCATCAGGAATAAAGCCTGTTTTAATTTCAGCCCGGCTTCTATTTATCTTGTCCCATTTTCAGGTATAGTATTTCAAACAGTTCAGTTACACGCAATTATTTTAACTAATAAAAATTTTACTTTCTGTTTGCTTTCCAACAGACAACGACTCTAATTTATTTCTTGTCAATAACTATATTTTCTCATTCCTAAATGAAAACCTCGAACACAGATATCGGTCTGCGCCGGTGTGGCGATGCACCCCGGGAGTTGTAGTCTTCAATGGAAACAAGCCTTCGCGCCAGCCCCTTTTGACTTTCACCGGATCCCATCAAAGTCGATTGCGTGGTACTACAATTCCCACAAAACGTCACGCGCTCCAGAGCTCGACGGGTGGTCTTTGTATTGGGACGACTGCTCCACTGAGGTATGCATCCACCTGGGAAAGGTGTTGACGAGGTTAGGACTGCAAATCCCAGAGTGCCGTGCGGTGGGCGGGGGTTTGCACGCGGGCTGGAGGGTGGCATTACTGGCTCGCGCAGCCTTTACAGTTTGAGTTGAACGGCTGCTGCGCGAGGCAGACGGTAGGAGCGCGAGCGGCTCTCTGTGGTTCTGTAACTGTCGCCGGCGGAGGGTGTCAGTGCAGTCAAACAGTCACACAAATACACCGAGCTTGGGGGCTCCGGTTACACACACACACACACACACACACACCCCGAGCCCGGGGGCTCCGGTGAGAGAGAGAGAGACCGGGCTCCGGTCGGAGAGACAGAGAGAGACCGAGCCCCGGGGGCTCCGGTCGGAGAGACAGAGAGAGACCAAGCCCCGGGGGCTCCGGTGAGAGGGAGAGAGAGAGAGAGACCGAGCCCCGGGGGCTCCGGTCGGAGAGACAGAGAGAGACCGAGCCCCGGGGGCTCCGGTCGGAGAGACAGAGAGAGACCGAGCCCCGGGGGCTCCGGTCGGAGAGACAGAGAGAGACCGAGCCCCGGGGGCTCCGGTCAGAGAGAGAGAGACAGAGAGAGACCGAGCCCCGGGGGCTCCGGTCGGAGAGACAGAGAGAGACCGAGCCCCGGGGGCTCCGGTCGGAGAGACAGAGAGAGACCGAGCCCCGGGGGCTCCGGTCGGAGAGACAGAGAGAGACCGAGCCCCGGGGGCTCCGGTCGGAGAGACAGAGAGAGACCGAGCCCCGGGGGCTCCGGTGAGAGAGACAGAGAGAGACCGAGCCCCGGGGGCTCCGGTGAGAGAGACAGAGAGAGACCGAGCCCCGGGGGCTCCGGTCGGAGAGACAGAGAGAGACCGAGCCCCGGGGGCTCCGGTCGGAGAGACAGAGAGAGACCGAGCCCCGGGGGCTCCGGTGAGAGAGACAGAGAGAGAGAGAGACACCGAGCCCCGGGGGCTCCGGTCAGAGAGAGAGAGACACCGAGCCCCGGGGGCTCCGGTCAGAGAGACAGAGAGAGAGAGAGACACCGAGCCCCGGGGGCTCCGGTCAGAGAGAGAGACACCGAGCCCCGGGGGCTCCGGTCAGAGAGACACCGAGCCCCGGGGGCGGGGGCAGCGCGGATCTCCGGGTTTTATGGAGATCATTTTAGTCAGACACTGACTGTAGGTTCAGGAGGGCGACCAGGATCGAGAAGGAACGGAACTACTCGCGGCCCCTAGTAAGTGATAGAGGGGGGTCGAGCCAGCCCGGCTCGGGGAAGGGGGCGGGGGGGGGAGCGGGGCCAGCCCGGCTCGGGGAAGGGGGCGGGGGGGGGAGCGGGGCCAGCCCGGCTCGGGGAAGGGGGCGGGTGGGGGGGAGCGGGGCCAGCCCGGCTCGGGGAAGGGGGCGGGTGGGGGGGAGCGGGGCCAGCCCGGCTCGGGGAAGGGGGCGGGTGGGGGGGAGCGGGGCCAGCCCGGCTCGGGGGGAGGGAGGGGGAGAGACTGGGGGAAAGCCACCGGATGGAGAGCGGTCGGGGTCAGCCCGGCTCGGAGAGCGGGGTTAAGTCAGGACAAGTGTCTGCCCAGCAGCTTTTATTTTAACTGTTGATGGATTCACTCCCCCGAGTGGTTTTCTGTTTATACAGAGGCTGCAACTGGACTGCCCTTATCCAAGCTCAGGATTTCAGTCTGCTCGGCTGCACGCTGAACTAGGAGGAGGAGATGAAGGGGGAGCATTTGGTCTGGGATCCTACAGTTCGTTGCTGGCGTTTACCAGGCATGTGAACCCGGAACGTAACTTGGCGAGCGAGTGGGGAGGATAGCAGGCCGACACCATTTACACCTCGGATCATCCCCAAGAACCTTTGTTGCGCTGGATTAACGATGTGGGGACCGCGATGTGGAGATTGTGGACGGCTGCCGTAAATGTGCAGATTAAATAACTTGGATGGATCTATGGTGAAGATAATGGTAACAAGGAGAATGACAATATTAATCGATTTTGGATCTATAGAAAAATAAAAAAAAATTTAACGGGCGAGCGACGATGGAATAAAAATATAATGGATGGATATTGTATTACTCAGTACTGTGCGGACAATATTTGACAAATAATGCAAATACTTGTTAGATCTGTAACTGACAAACAAAAGGATAACAAAAACGGAAGAAAATGGCTCAAATTTCGCTACAGGTGTTTAACTGCACGGAGTAGTAAGATACCCTGTGGTCTTTTCAGAAGATAACAATTCTTAGCCTGATTTATTTAGCTTGAGATTCTTTTTATATTTGGCAACTGTTCACCTCTGCATATGCAGTAAAGCATTAATAACATCGCAAAGGACATCATCACTGCATACAAAAATGTCTCAGAGTTTATTACAAGGAAAGAGATTTTTCTGTAGGGAGTGGGTTTTCCATAAACTCCATTATTGTCTTCAAGAAAAGAACAGTGGTAAAATGTTCGGGATCTCCAATCCTAACGGGAATGGTGGTGTCCCTGGGAAAAACGTTGGAGGCATCGGGGGTATTTTGATCGTCGGGGGTCCCGGCAGCGGTAAGACAGCACTGTGCACAGAGTTGATTTGGCCCACTTGCCCGCAGGTAATGCAGCGGGGGTTGCATCGCCAGGCACTCGCCTTTCACTTCTGTAAAGCTCAGGATGCAGACACACTGTGTGTTAGCAACTTCATACAAAGCCTCGTCTCCCAAATTCGCAACAGCAGTTTGGTCCAGGGATATGAAGAGAAACTGCGAGAACCAGCCATTCACAGCGTGCTGCAGGCAGGCGAATGTGACAGAAATCCTGGAGAAACCTTTAAAAGGTACATTGTAGTTTTTGTTAAAAAAAGCAGTATAAGACCATAAGACATAGGAGCGGAAGTAAGGCCATTTGGCCCACCGAGTCCACTCCGCCATTCAATCATGGCTGATGGGCATTTCAACTCCACTTACCCGCATTCTCCCCATAGCCCTTAATTCCGTGTGACATCAAGAATTTATCAATTTCTGCCTTGAAGACATTTAGCGTCGCAGCCTCCACTGCACTCTGCGGCAGTGAATTCTACAGGCCCACCACTCTCTGGCTGAAGAAATGTCTCCGCATTTCTGTTCTGAATTTGCCCCCTCTAATTCTAAGGCTGTGTCCACGGGTCCTAGTCTCCTCGCCTAACGGAAACAATTTCCTAGCGTCCACCCCCTCCAAGCCATGTATTATCTTGTAAGTTTCTATTAGATCTCCCCTTAATCTTCTAAACTCCAGTGAATACAATCCCAGGATCCTCAGCCGTTCCTCATATGTTAGACCTACCATTCCAGGGATCAACCGTGTGAAACTCCGCTGGACACGCTGCAGTGCCAGTATGTCCTTCCTGAGGTGTGGGGACCAAAACTGGACACAGTACTCCAAATGGGGCCTAACCAGAGCTTTATAAAGTCTCAGCACAACAGTGCTTTTATATTCCAACCCTCTTGAGATAATTGACAACATTGCATTCGCTTTCTTAATCACGGACTCAACCTGCATGTTTACCTTTAGAGAATCCTCAACTAGCACTCCCAGATCCCTTTATACTTTGGCTTTACGAATTTTCTCACCGTTTAGAAAGTAGTCCATGCCTTTTTTCCAAAGTGTAAGACCTTGCATTTGCTCACATTGAATTCCATCAGCCATTTCCTGGACCACTCTTCCAAACAGTCTAGATCCTTCTGCAGCCTCCCCACTTCCTCAGTACTACCTGCCTGTCCACCTAACTTTGTATCATTGGCAAACTTCGCTAGAATGCCCCCAGTCCCTTCATCCAGATCCTTAATATATAATATGAACAGCTGCGGCCCCAACACTGAACCCTGCGGGACACCGCTTGTCACCGGCTGCCATTCTGAAAAAGAACCTTTTATCCCAACTCTCTGCCTTCTGTCAGACAGCCAATCCTCAATCCATACCAGCAGCTTACCTCAAACACCATGGGCCCTCACCTTGCTCAGCAGCCTCCTGTGTGGCACCTTATCAAAGGCCTTTTGGAAGTCTAGGTAGACCACGTCCACTGGGTTTCCCCGGTCTAACCTACTTGTCACCTCTTCAAAGAACTCCAACAGGTTTGTCAGGCACGACCTCCCCTTACTAAATCCATGTTGACTTGTTCTAATCCGACCCTGCTCTTCCAAGAATTTAGAAACCTCATCCTTAATGATGGATTCTAGAATTTTGCCAACAACCAAGGTTAGGCTAATTGGCCTATAATTTTCCATCTTTTGTCTTGATCCTTTCTTGAACAAGGGGGTTACAACAGCGATCTTCCAATCATCCGGGACTTTCCCTGACTCCAATGACTTTTGAAAGATCTCAACCAACGCCTCTGCTATTTCCTCCGCCACCTCCCTCAGAACTCTAGGGTGTAGCCCATTGGGGCCAGGAGATTTATCAATTTTAAGACCTTTTAGCTTTTATAGCACTTTCTCTTTTGTAATGGCAACCATACTCAACTCAGCCCCCTGACTCTCTTTAATTGTTGGGATATTACTCATGTCTTCCACTGTGAAGACTGATGCAAAGTGTCCCGTTGAATTTTTTTTAAGTTATAGCATTTTGTGCTTGTTTTGCATGGGTGATTATTTTAACCCTAGGTAATAATTATTTACATACCCACAAGTTAATGCATAATGGATCTGAAGAAACTAATTTCTAAATATTGTGGTGATTCAAAGAGAATAATATAAAAGCAAAAAAATCCAAAATAGATAAGTATTTTTGGTTATTTGTTATTTTCAGTATCAGATAGGTACATACAATGATATTAGCAGGCCCTTACTTCTGCTCCAACATCTGTAATTCAAGTCTGCTTAACCACTTTTAGCCAGTATCCCATAAGTGACAATTGTCTGTTGACAACCAAGTACTCATCAATATCCATATTTATATCACGTTTTAGGACTGCTGAGATCATGGTCAGTGCTCTATTAACCAGATTAAAATTGTTTTATAAGTTGGATTTGTGTATAAGTATGGTATCAGATAATACTTTTTAACGCGGTAATAGGGTTTGCCAAAATTTATATTGGAAGACTTTGCATCTAAATGTGCCATAATTTTAGCCAATAAAAAGATGAAACTGCTTCAAAAGGAGTCAAAAGCTGAAATGTAACTGACCTACAAGGCAGTGAATTTGAGTTGAATAGATAGATATAGAGTCATACAGCATACCCATATGCCCTTTAGCCCACCATGTCTATGCTAACCGATAAACACCAAACTACTCTTATCCCACTTACTTGGCCTAACCCACTATGGCCTGGCATTTTATGTACTCATCCAGATGATTCTTAAATGTTGCGAGAGTTCCAGCCTCCATTCCCTTTCAGATTGTATGCTACATGTATCTACCGCCCTCTGGGTGAAAAAGGTTATTCTCAGATCTCATCTGAAACACTTGCTCCTCATCTTAAACCTATGCCCTCTGGTCTGAGGCATGTCTGCCGAGGGACGAGCTTCTCAATCTACTGTCTATGCATCTCATAACTTTGTAAACCTCAGACAGACACCCCTTCAATCTCCTCTGCACCAAGGAAAACAAACCCAGCCTATACAGCCTCTCCTTATAATTAAGATTTTTCATCCTGGTGAATACCATCTGCACCATTTCCAGTGTAATTGTGTTCTTCCAAAGGTGTGCTGATTAGACCTGCATACAATAATCCATCTGTGGCCTAACCAATATTTTATAAAATTGGTGACAAGAATTACTTTCTCCTATATTCCACATCCTGAATAATGAAGGCAAGCATCCCATATGCTGCCTTCAATCACTGTCTCCCTGTATTGACATCTTTAGGGAACTTGTACACCAAGGACCTTTTATTCCTCAGTACTCTGTCCAAACTTACCATTTACTGTGTATGTTCTTCCCTTCTTAGACATTCCAAAATGCATCACCTCACATTAAGTTCCATCTGCCATTGCTCTGCCCAGTTTACCAATTGATCAATATAAGACTGTAGCCTGAAACCATCCTCTTCACTGTCAATAACACCTCTAAATTTTGTGTCAAGAGCAAGCTTACTAATTAAGCCTTCCACATTGACATCCAAGTTGTTAATGTATGTAACAGCAAGGGTCCCAGCACCAATCCCAGTGGTATGCCGCTGTGTACAAACTTCCATTTACAAAGTCACTGCTCTCCTATCACCCTTTGCCTCCTTTAATTTTTGATCTAGTTTGCCACCTTGCCAAGGTCTTGGTGAACTGCATGGAAACCACATCAACTGCACTACCCTCTTATATTTAGTCACATTTTAATAAACTCAATTAAATTACTCTGACGTGATCTCCCTCTTACAAATCCATGCTAACTATCCCTGTCTTTCCAAGTGTTGATTAACCTTGTCCTTCAGAATTTTTTCCGATAATTTCACTACCTAACTAACTGGTTAACTGGTCTAATTACCTGGCATATCTCTGCTACCCTTCTTAAATAAAAGAGCATTATAAGATATCCTTCAGTTATCTGGCATTTCACCTATGACTAGCAAAGTATTAAATATATCTGCCATGGCCCCAGAAATCTCCTTCCTTGCCTCCAATAGGAACCTGAGATGTATCTCATCAGGTCATGGGAATTTATGCACCAGTATGCCTGCTAAAAAATCTAATACCTTCTCCTTATTAATCTTATTGTATTCTGAAACCTCACCATCCCAACTGATATCCTAGGTTATAGTGTCTTTCCTCTTTGAATACAGATGATAAGAAGGGCGACATGTTGGTTCAGGGGTTAGCACTCCTGCCTCACAGTGCCATGCACGTGAGTTTGATTCCAGTTTTGGGTGACTGTCTGTCTGCATGGAGTTTGCACGTTCTCCCCGTGAATCAGTGGGTTTTTTTCTGGGTGCACCAGTCTCCTCCCACGGACCAAAGATGTGCAGGCTAGGTGAATTAGCCATGGGAAATGCTAGGTTACAGGGATATGTAGCAATACTCATCAGCAGTTGATCTTTCAGAAAGAAATAACATCAGTTCATTGACATTTACAAGCTATTGTGCTCTATTGGCTCTCCCAGTGAAATTACTGGTATTGATCAGTTGAAGAAATCACCAACCTTCCCAACAAACATATATTATGATTTTAATTTGAACTTTGAACTATGTATGTGAAATGACTGGAATATTGAGATAAGGGAAAAGTAGAAATTCAAGACTTGAAGGACTTGGGTGATAGTATTCACTCAAAAAAAATTGCACATCATTGCTTTCCCCTCAGTTTCTTTGTCATTGTCATTATTTCTGCACTTTGTGATTACAAAATCGTTACAATTTATTTAAATACATTTAGGCATACTTTGGTAAATTATTGCAGATATTAATATTTAGTTCTGAATTTGAGCTATAGGTCTAAACAAACAAAGTCGCATGTGTCCTTGATGTAATAATTTAGCTGGTAGCGTTGGGTCATGATTAACAGTTAAATGTGCTCTGACAACTTGAGAAAGATGCTCTCTGCATTAACAAAACCACGATTGGATTATATTTTCTAAGTGCAGCAATCAGGAGAGTGTTACATTATGAACTAAGTCCTAGAAATGACTAGCTACTGTTTGTTGGAAGAGTTCATGATCGCTCTAGAATGTCATCCTTCCATTAAACATATAACAAAAAAATGTTTTTCCAGGTTGCCACTATTTAGAATTTTTTCTGCAAAAGGTATTTTGTGGATTGCTAACTGTAGCACTTGGAGTCAGATATGCAAATCCAGAAGATACTGTGGATAGCTTCTCACACAAGCTGAGCATTGGTATGTAACTGTCAGAAGGTGCAAGAAATTAGTGTTTCAGGCTATCTCAATTCAGTTAGCTATTGACTTCAATTACATGACTCAACTGCAGAAGAAGTGTCATTGTTAGAATTTATTTTATATGAAAATTCACAACTACTTTGAATAACATTATTTGTGACCTATAAAAATACAGATAAATACATTCAGGGTCTTGGATAATTCTGTATATTTTGGAAATTTATATAGACAATTGGTGCGGCTAATAAACTGCATATTTCCCCAGCTAGTTTTCTGAAAAAAATGTAGTGGTGCTCTGGTTAAATGCCTTGTTAAAAACGAAAGGCTTGTTAAAACATTCTTGGTTTGAAATGGAAATCTTAAGCAGCATGCCAGTGTGCTGAGGCAGCCATTATAGTACAATACAAGTGCAAGGGTACTGAAAGCAGTTTTTTAAAAAAATCGTTTGGCAATAATAAGATATAGCTTTTGCCAACAGCATTTGTTGGCTGGTCTGCTAATTTTGAGTTTGGCTGCAGGCAGTGCAAACCAGCAATGTGGTTTCCATATTGTTGATATGCAGATTTTTGCTCCAATGTCACAGAAGGTTGATGTCAGATAAATAAGTCATAAATGTGACATGCAATTATTTATTGCTGAAAAATGACATATCTTATTGAGGCTTTTCACCTTGAATTCATTAGGAAGAGTGCCAGAATTGCAATTAATGCTGAAGGAGGAAAGGTGCTGATTTGTTCTTGTGATTGTTTGAAATTGGCATCATTGCCTTTCTATTCATGAGTCCAAGATGAAAAGCTTCAACAACACCTCTTTTCAGCAAATTCAACTTTGTACCACCAAGGGATTGTTAATTACTTGTGCATGCTGAAAATTGGTTGCTGTGTAGTTTTAAATTTAAATATGAGAATATCGTATCAACAGGAATCTGTTTGAGAAATGAAAACGTAAGTGCTGAAAACATTCAGGTCTGCAGCATCTGTGAAGGGAGAAAAAAGTGTCTTGAGTCTACTGCCAGACTTTGAATTTTTCCAGTGCTTTATGTTTTTATTTCAGATTTCTGGCATCCGCAATATTTAGCTTTTATTATCTGTGAAAGGACCTAAAATATCACTAAGGATTCTGCGTCAAGTAAATCTGGAGAGGGTATGCATAAAAATGTACACTTTTGAATCACTGCAAACATTTGGATTGTTTACTAGTGTCCCTGTTCTTTTGTCTGTATGTCTCTTGTCTCACTTTACTGTATCCTGGATCTTTATTTAGTAACCTTTTAGCTTCAATGTTGGGAACCCAGATTTTGAACTTGGTGACCTTTTCCATGAAAACCAATTGTTCAGTCACAGCAGACTATTGATTATATGTCAAGTAAGTCATTTTGTGCCACACTAGTTAAATACATGCTTAAAAACAGAAGTTGCTGGAAAAACTTAGCAGGTCTGGCAGCATTTGTGAGGAGAAATCAGAGTGAATGTTTCTGGTTCATTAGCCCTTCCTCAGAACTGTAGAAGTCACCAGACCTGATCTTCACAGATTTCCAGCAACTTCTAGTTTTGTTTCTGATTTACAGCATCAGCAGTTCTTTTGGTTTTTATTTAGCTAAATGCACTGCCTGTTTTCATCCTCTGGTTTATTATTAATGCTAAAAGAAACTACAGCAAACTTTGCATCAACCAGCTTTCTTGATAAACTGGAAAAAATTATAAACATCAAATACTGTGATCTACTGCGATGTCTTGAGTATTTCTGCTGTAAATGAAGTGTAACAGTGATTTGTATACCCCCGCATTGTTTGTTACTTGTGTATTTTTACATTGACTTTAACAGGTGTGTTGATGTTTTTACATAAGACATCAACATCCCTCAAAAAAAGCTTAGTCAGGGTTTACTGCGGTTATGCATACCCTCTTAATTATTGGAATATTTGATCAACCAGCATTCTCCTGGTCCCAAATATTAGAAAATTTGCTGTATCTACAGTATTTAGTGCACTTATTAAATTAGCAAGGTAGCTTAGGATAAAACAAATATTAACAAATTAATATCAAATATGCATCAAACTTATGCGCAATCTTTTATTGATTCAAACACGCATTTTATCACATCAGAAAAAGAATATTTCACTGGTAATTAACAAATCAGTGATCTATTGCCTGAAAAAGGTTTTGGCATGTGAGATTCAAAATAGCTGTTTTGATTTTTTTTTAATGTCTTCACACCCATTTTTCATGGTGTGGAGGCATTAATATTTAGTATTTTCAGATGAAGTATTAAACAGATTCTACTTGCATGTCTGAGTAGGTATAAAGGATCTCATAACACTGTTCCAGAAGATAACTAGGTCACTGTGCATTGGTGAAATCTGTTTATCCCAATGGCAAGTTCTGCCGTAAAGTGTGGGTTACCTTAGCTTTTCTAACATTTTAGTTTACAAATCGCATCTGCCTTTACTCTTGTAGCTACTTAGACAAATTAAGTGTCAGCAGACTTCAGAAAGAGTCTTTTGAAGGACTGTTACCCTAAAATTGATGGGGTTTTTTGACTCTAGGTACAGAATTGGCACTAAAAGTTTGTTTTTCAGTTGAGAAGCAATTCCAATTCTGGATATTCCAGAGACCAGATTTGGAGGAGTGTGTTGACCTTCATATTGTAGATGTTCCAAAAATAGGGTGCATCAAAGCCATGAGGACTTAGAAACTTAATTTGAGAATTTTAAAATGATGCATTGCTGAAATAGGCACCAGGGCAGGTCAATAAATGTATGGGTGATGGGTAAGCTGAACTTGGTGCAAGTTAGACTCTTGTACTTGGAGTATTTTGATAAACTCCGGTTTATCGTGTGGAAGCAAGTTTGCTGGCTTGGAAAGCATTGGAGTTAGTAGAAGTAATGCCTATTGCAGATGATGTAAATTACTTCTTCCTGCACTACATGATATACTTAGTAGTAAATTGCCTAACAAAAGAAATGAGCAAGTTCCAAGCTCTCTCTTCAAAATTCTAACAAAATAGGAGATATAAATTGACTAATTAAATAATATTGAGTTTTGAACTTTAAGCTAATGTTTTAGAATTGAGTTCTGTTGTTTCATTACTTGGTCGGCAATTTACCAATAAGTATATGAAGCAGAGTGCAAATGTCATTATATCAATACAATGGATAACTGGCATTTTCTGATAACGTAATAGTTCTATTTCATTTTCATTCTCTTAAAGCCTTTCACTGCATGGCTCAGATGAGTTTTGCATATCATCAAAGACCTTTTTGTAATTATGTTTTAATTTAAAAGAAAATGCCAACAAAACAAAGCTAGAGTTGACCAGTCTCTGCTGTAAGTAAGGAACTTCAGCATTTGCTGCAGTTGAAACTTCCTTCTGGTTATCAACATTGTAAAACATGTATCAGCTGCAAAGAGAGTCTGTGTCTGGTATGGTTTAGAAACTCATTGAGTCAACAGTGTTTTATAAGTACTTTGGTGCCGTGTTTAATGATGCTTAATGGTAGTGCAATGTGATCTCTCACCTTCTGTCTACCACAAAAATAGTAAGAATTCAGAACAAAACATAACTTCATAAATAATAACTCAATGTGGGAGAATACCAATCCAACATTAGCAATGCCAAATATTCATGTCTTGACGTGTTTAAAGTAAAAAGTTACTTCGGGTTCTAGATGATTTGTGTTTGAAATTAAATGATATCTTCTCCCTGGTTTGAAGAGGTGCTGTTTTTATTGCAAAGAAGGAATAGCAGCTGTATGCCTTTTGGTCATGACACCTACAAGAAATATGATATGTTTCAGTTATTATACCTGAGTCCTAGATCAAGTTTTTCCAGTTTTTACCACATTTAGGTAAAGGACTTTTCCTTTTTAACATTGTGGTTTCAGTTATTTCTGCATTTAACAGGGAAAAACCACTGTTGTGATGCCTTTCCAAAAAGTAATTGAATTCCATGGTGTGTTTATCCTTTATCATCTTACTGCATGTCAGTCATCAAAGGAAATTTTTATATATTATAATCACTTCTTTTTGTATGTTAATACTTTTCCTACCATGAAAAGTGATTTGTGCAGACTTGTCTGCTGTGTTACCAGTTCAGTTACGGCAAGAATCAGCTGTTTGCTGCATTTAGACTACTCTCCTTGATAATATCTGAAATGTTGTGAATCTCTTGATTTTACATTCTGAGATGTGTATGTATAAGAGGGTGGCACGGTGGCACAGTGGTTAGCACTGCTGCCTCACAGCGCCAGAGACCTGGGTTCAATTCCTGACTCAGGCGACTGACTATGTGGAGTTTGCACATTCTCCCTGTGTCTGCGTGGGTTTCCTCCCAGGTGCTCCGGTTTCCTCCCACAGTCCAAAGATGTGCGGGTCAGATGAATTGGCCATGCTAAATTGCCTGTACTGTTAGGTGTAGGGGAATGAGTCTGGGTGGGTGCGCTTCGCGGGTCGGTGTGGACTTGTTGGGCCGAAGGGCCTGTTTCCACACTGTACGTAATCTGATCTAATCTAAGTCTTTTATAGATCCACTAGCACATATAGCATTCAGGTGAAAGTGAGTACTGCAGATACTGGAGATTAGAGTCAAGAGTGTGCTGCTGGAAAAGCGCAGCAGGTCAGTCAGCATTCGAGGAGTAGGAAAATCCATGTTTCAAGCGTCGATTTTCCTGCTCGGATGCTGTCTGACCTGTGCTTATCCAGCACTACACTCTTGACACACATCATTCAGTTGAGTGTGCATGTCATATTCTGGGTTATTAAATAAAAACTATACTATGGATTAGCTTTTTTAAAAAAAAGTTATTAAAGGGAAACATGATATGATTTAGATTAGATTAGATTAGACTTAGTGTGGAAACAGGCCCTTCGGCCCGACAAGTCCACACCGACCCGCCGAAGCGCAGCCCACCCATTCCCCTACATTTACCCCTTACCTAACACTACGGGCAATTTAGCATGGCCAATTCACCTGACCCTGCACATCTTTGGACTGTGGGAGGAAACCGGAGCACCCGGAGGAAACCCACGCAGACACGGGGAGAACGTGCAAACTCCACACAGTCAGTTATTTAAATGTTATTTTTTCCAGTCCTCACATGTGAAGAGCCATTAGAGTTACTAACCCTAAAAACCAAGCAAAAGCACTAGGCGTAGACTTCTGTGAGGGATTCTGGGTAATCAAAGATGGAGGACGGGAAAAATGTCTGGCTGTAACAGCTGCTCCTTCTTTTTGAGGTATTTTAGGTGTTGGAGGTGATTTCCTCGAATTCCAGGAGCAGCAATTACTGTTTTATATGCTATTGCATTGTTTTGGAATTTTGGTGGAAAAAAAAGTCAAACCACCAGCAGTTTTAAAAGAGAGAAGTACAGACAAAGGAAACACATGGTGAGGTCAGTGCAGGAGAGAGAGAGAGAGAAAGAAACTGACACAGTGAACCTGCACAGTTACTACCTTTGCTGTTTGAATTCATGAATCGCTGGACATCAGAGTGTGTCTGGGAAAATTAACAAACAGTGAAATTCACAACTGATCTTGGAGGAACTGTTTGGGCGAAGTTCACAGCGCAGAAACAAATAAGTGAATTGTTTTAAGTGTGTGGGTTCTTTCTTGATTATATGATTTTTGGAATATGTCTCTTGATTAAACTTAAAACATAAGCCATAACTATTAATTTAACATGGGGCAGTGTTTTGTAGAGGAATAAGACTGTTATTTTCTGGGTCTGTAGATTGTGAAGGAGCAAAAATAGCCTTTAGTAGTGATATGCGCTTCTTGTCATATGTGGAAGTTTAAAGGTTACTGCAGATTATATTTGCAATAAATGCTGTTGGTTGAGAATCCTATCGGATTGAATGGATTGATTGGAAAGACAGTTAGAGGCAATGAGGAATTTGCAACAGTATGTGATGGATGGTGGTAAAAGGAAGGGGGGAAAGTCACAGAAAATGTCAGGTAGATGGGTTAACTCCAGGAAAGATAATAGGTAGGCAGCTAGTGCAGGAGTCTTCTGTGGCTATCCCCACTTCAAACAAGTATGCTGTTTTGGAAAATATCGGGGGTGATCAATTCACAGGGGAACACAGCAAGACCAGCCAGGTTTCTGGTATTGAGACAGGCTCTAATGCAACGAGGAGTTCGTCAGGTTCCAAGAGATCAGTTGTGTTAGGGGACTCTCTAATCCGAGGTACAGACAGACGTTTCTGTGGCCAGCAGTGAAAAATCAGAATGGTGTGTTGCTTCCCTGGTGCCAGGATCAAGGATGCCTCAGAGAGGTGCAGAATGTTCTCAAGGGGGAGAGGGGCCACATTGGAACCAATGACATAGGAAAGGAAAAGGTTAAGATGCTGAAGGGAGAGAGTTAGGCAGGAATTTAAAAAGGAGGTCCTCGAGAGTAGTAATATCTGGATTACTCCTGGTGCCATGAGCTAGTGAGGGCAGGAATAGGAGGATAGAGCAGACGAATGGATGGCTGAGGAGCTAGTATATGGGCAAAGGATTCACTTTTTTTTTGGATCATTAGAATCTCTTTTGGGGTAGAAGTGACCTGTACAAGAAGGATGGATTGCACCTAAATTGGAAGGGGATTAATATACTGGAAGGGAGATTTGCTAGAGCTGCTCGGGAGGATTTAAACTAATATGGTGGAGGGGGTGGGACCCAGGGAGACAGTGAGGAAAAAGATCAATCTGAGACTGGTACAGTTGAGAACAGAAGCGAGTCAAACAGTCAGAGCAGGAAGGGACAAAGTAGGACTAATAAATTAAACTTCATTTATTTCAATGCAAGAGGTTGAGCAGGGAAGGCAGATGAACTCAAGGCATGGTTAGGAACATGGGACTGGGATACCGTAGCAATTACAGATACATGCCTCAGGGTGGGCAGGACTGGCAGCTTAATGTTTCAGGATGCAAATGCTACAGGAAGGATAGAAAAGGAGACAAGAGAGGAGGGGGAGTGGTGTTTTTGATGAGGGATAACATTACAGCTGTACTGAGGGAGGGTATTCCCAGAAATGCATCCAGGGAAGTTATTTGGGTGGAACTGAGAAATAAAAAAGGGATGATCACCTTAGTGGGATTGTATTACAGACCCCCTAATAGTCAGAGGGAAATTGAGAAACCAATTTGTAAGGAGTTCTCAGCTATCTGTAAGAATAATAGGGTGGTTATGGTAGGAGATTTTAACTTTCCACAGCATTTTAACACAGACTGGGACTGCCATAGTGTTAAGGGTTTGGATGGAGAGGAATTTAAGTGTGTACAAGAAAATTTTCTGATTCAGTATGTGGATGTACCTACTAGAGAAGGTGCAAAACATGACCTACTCTTGGGGAAATAAGGCAGGGCAGGTGACTGAGGTGTCAGTGGGGGAGCACTTTGGGGCCAGCGACCATAATTCTATTCAATTTAAAATAGTGCTGGAACAGGATAGACCAGATCTAATAGTTGAAGTTCTAAATTGGAGAAAGGCCAATTTTGACAGTATTAGGCAAGAACTTTCAAATGCTGATTGGAGGCAGATGTTCGCAGGTAAAGGGTTGGCTAGAAAATGGAAAGCCTTCAGAAATAAGATAATGAGAATCCAGAGAAAGTATATTCCTGTCAGGTTGAAAGGAAAGGCTGGTAGGTATAGCGAATGCTGGATGACTAAAGAAGTAGAGGGTTTGGTTAAGAAAAAGAAGGAAGCATATGTCAGGTATAGACAGGATAGATCGAGTGAATCCTTAGAAGAGTGTAAAGAAAGTAGGAGTATACTTAAGAGGGAAATCAGGAGGGCGAAAGGGGGCATGAGAGCGCTCTGGCAAATAGAATGAAGGAGAATCCAAAGGGTTTCAACAAATATATTAAGGACAGAAGGGTAATTAGGGAGAGAATAGGGCCCCTCAAAGATCAGCAAGGCAGCCTTTGTGTGGAGCTGCAGAAAATGGGGAGGTACTAAACAAATTTTTTTGCATCAGTATTTACTGTGAAAAAGGATATGGAAGACCTAGACTGCAGGGAAATAGATGGTGACACCTTGAAAAATGCCCATATTACAGAGGAGGAAGTGCTGGATGTCATGAAAAGCATAAAGGTGGATAAATCCCCAGGACCTAATCAGGTATACCCTAGAACTCTTTGGGAAGCTAGGGACGTGATTGGTGGGCCTCTTGCTGAGATATTTGTATCATCGATAGTCACAGATGAGGTGCTGGAAGACTGGAGGTTGGCAAATGTGGTGCCACTGTTTAAGAAGGGTGATAAGGACAAGCCAGTGAACTATAGACCAGTGAGCTTGACAGTGGTGGGCAAGTTGTTGGAGGGAATCCTGAGAGATAGGATGTACATGTATTTGGAAAGGCAAGGACTAATTAGGGATAGTCAACATGGCTTTGTGCATGGGAAATCATGTCTCACAAACTTGATTGAGTTTTTTGATGAATTAACAAAGAAGATTGATGAGGGCAGAGCAGTAGATGTGATCAATATGGACTTCAGTAAGGTGTTCGACAAGGTTCCCCATGGGAGACTGATTAGCAAGGTTAGATCCTAGGTCCTAGGGAGTGTTGCTGAACAAAGAGACCTTGAAGTGCAGGTTCATAGCTCCTTGAAAGTGGAGCCGCAGGTAGATAGGATAGTGAAGGCAACGTTTGGTATGCTTTCCTTTATTGGTCAGAGTATTGAGTACAGGAGTTGGGAGGTCATGTTGCGACTGTACAGGTCATTGGTTGTTGCGACTGTACAGGTCATTGGTTGTTGCGACTGTACAGGTCATTGGTTGTTGCGACTGTACAGGTCATTGGTTGTTGCGACTGTACAGGTCATTGGTTGTTGCGACTGTACAGGTCATTGGTTGTTGCGACTGTACAGGTCATTGGTTAGGCTACTGTTGGAATATTGTGTGCAACTCTGGTCTCCTTCCTATCAGAAAGATGTTGTGAAACTTGAAAGGGTTCAGAAAAGATTTACAAGGATGTTGCCAGGGTTGGAGGAGTTGAGCTGTGAGGAGAGACTGAACAGGTTGGGGCTGTTTTCCCTGGAACGTCGGAGGCTGAGAGGTGACCTTATCGAGGTTTACAAAATTATGAGGGGCATGGATAGGATAAATAGGAAAAGTCTTTTCCCTGGGATTGGGGAGTCCAGAACTAGTGGGCGTAGGTTTAGGGTGAGAGGGGAATGATATAAAAGAGACCTCAGGGGCAGTCTTTTCATGCAGAGTGGTAAGTGTATGGAATGAGCTGCCAGAGTAAGTGGAGGAGGCTGGTACAATTGCAACATTTAAGAAACATTTGGGTGGGTATATGAATAGGAAGGGTTTGGAGGGAGATAGGCCGGGTACTGGCAGGTGGGACTAGATTGGGTTTGGATATCTGGTCGGCATGGACGGGTTGGACCGAAGGGTCTGTTTCCATGTTGTACATCTCTATGACTCTATAACTGACTTTTGAAGCAAAACAATCTTGCAATAAATATATTGTGATTAATGGCTTGTGATATATATTTTTTAATATCATTTATTTTTCAGTATAGATTTTCAACTAGTGACATGAGTGTTTTGGTTTGTATGTGAAGGGATTTAATGATTTAAATTATCAGAATTTCTGGAACTTTTTATTGAAGATAACTGAAATATTTCCTACAGTATAAAGGGAGTTTGTTTTCATTTTGAGAGATTTTACAAGCAGACAGAACAAACAGTGAAATGTAATCGGCTTTCAGTTGGAATGATCCAGATTTTCTTTTTGCTTTAGGGAAAACCAAAATAGTCGGAAAAGCCATTTTGTTTCAGTTTATGAAAGTCTTTGTGGAATTTGTGGGTAAAGTAGTTTCTCCTGAAGAAGAGTTTAGAACTTAAGAAATCAGTTACCCTGGTGCGAGGAATTTATTGAATCCCACAGGATCACCATGTTCTGAGTGAAGAAATTTCTCCTTCTGTCAATCCTAAATGTTTCACCTTATATACTGAGACAGTGACTCCTTGTTCTGGACCCCATAACCCCCCCCCCCCCACCCCCCCATCTAGGGGAGCAACATTTCTGCATCTAGTCTGTCCAGTTTTGTCAGAATTAGATATGTTTCAATCGAATCCCCTGTTATTCTTCAAAACTGCAATGAATACGGGTCCAGTTGACCCAATTTCTCCCAATTCGACATGCCTGCCATCTCAGAAATGAGCCTTTACTGAAGCCCCTGTATGGCAACTATATTTTTTCTTTGGTAAGTAGACTGAAAATTCCAGATATGTACTTACTAAGGCTGTGTACAATGGCAGCAAGGCACCATTGATCCTGTCCTCAAAACCTTTTGCAATGTCTTCCTTACTGCTCACTGCACCTGCATGCCTGCTTTCAGTGACTGGTGTATAAGGAAAACCCTTTGTATGTATTTCAACGTTTCCCAATCTGTAGTGTTAAGTAATACTCTGCCATTCAGTTTATTCTGTCCAAAATGGATAACTATATTTGTTGAGTTTATACTGCACCTGCCAAGTATTTGTCCACTGACTCACCATATCTAAATCACCTTGAAATCTCTTTAGTTCTTCCCCAATACACTCAGTTGTTCCTCGTTTTATATCATCAGAAAATTTAAAAATTAAACATTTAATTCCCTCATCTAAATCATTGATGAAATGATTATCTGTGCCCCACACATTAATCAGACATCATCTTCCATTCCAAAAACAATTTTTAGTCCTACTCATTTGGATGTGAAATTTGTCACTGTTGCTGGTCAGAGAGGCTTTAGTCATCCACAAAACGCAAAAATTAGTGTGTAGCTCAGGCAAACAGTTAGGAAAGCCAATGCATGTTAGCCTTCGTTGCAAATTGATTGGAGGACAAGAATAAAGAAACTTTGGTAAAATTGTATGGGCCTTTGGTACAACCTCACTCAGAATGCAGTTTTGATTTCCATATTGAAAGAAAGCAATAGTTGCTTGAAGACAGTACTGTGATGATTCATTATATTGATCTCTGAGATAAGAGTGCTGTCCTAGATAAGAGGCTGACTAAATTGGCTTTATTTTCTCAAGTTTAAGAAACTTAGAGGTGATTGTCTCATTGAAACATTCAAGATTATGAAGAGATGTTTTCTGTTTGCTGGGGAAACTAGAACAGAGACCCACTGTTTCTGGAGAAGAGGCTATCTCACTTAGGACTAAAGTGAGAAATTTCTTCACTCAAAGGGTTACGGATCTTTGGCATTCTCCCTAGAAGATTGTAGATGTACCATAAAATATGTTTCCAGCTGAGATAGACAGATTTTGTGGTTTGTCAGGGAATTAACTCCTATGGGGAGCAGCTAGGAAAATGGAGCTGAAGCCCAACATGAGCCATGATCATATTGAATGGTAGGATAGGCTTAGTAGTCCATATGCTCTTCTAATGCACTTATTTCATGTTCTTATGGTATAAGACTCTACTTTTTAAAAAAAAGTTGTTGTTGACTGTCAATCACCACACAAATCCAAAACCCCAACCTACATAATATTTTTAAATGAATCAGATACCAGGAAATAACATCTTATTATATATCTATTAATGGATTGTGTGTGTGTTTTTGGCTAGGCCAGCATCCATTGCCAATGCCTAATTTCCCTAAAGAGGATGTTCCAGAGCTGCCTTCTTGAGCTGCTGCAGTCCTTCGGGTGTATGAGGGCACCCACGATGCTATAATGAAGATAATTCCAGGATGTAGACTCAGTCATGGTGAAAGTGTACAAAACACCAGTGAATGCAGGTCTAGTTGACCCAATTTCTCTTCAGTCGACATGCCTGCCATCTCAGAAATGAGCCTTTACTGCCATGGTTACAAATTCGGATGGCATGTGCTTTGGAAGGGAACTTCCAGCTGGTGATGGCACGGTGCATCTGCTGCCCCTGTCCTTCTAGGTGGTAGAGGTCACTGATTAGGAAGATGCTGTCAAGGTGGCCTTGGTTTGTTGCTGCAGTGCATTTTGGAGATGGTGCACATTGTTGGCACTATGCATTGGTGCTGAAGGGAGTGAATGTTGAAACTGATAGGTGGAGTGCTGGTCTATTTTGTACTGGATGATGTCCATCTTCATGAGTGTTGTTACATTGCAGTCATCCAGCAAGTGCATCGTTTCCCATCGTACTGCTGACATGTGCCTTGTAGATAGTAGACAGACATTGTGGAGACAGAACGTGAGTTGCACACTATAAAAGCAAAAGAGAAAGCATATGTGGTGAAAGGCAGTGGGAAGTCAGAGGATTGGGAAACTTACAAAGCCCAACAGAGGACAACAGAAAAAGAAATAAGGAGGGAGAAGATTAAATATGAGGATAAGCTCGCCAGTAATATAAAGGAAGACTGTAAGAGTTTCTTCAGATATATAAAGGACAAAAGAGAGGCAAAGGTCAACATTGGACTGCTGGAAAATGAAACTGGAGAGATAGTAAGGAACAAGGAAATGGCTGAGGAATTCAATAATTACTTTGCGTCAGTCTTCACAATAAAAGATACGAGTAATATCCCAAACATTCGAGAGTGAAGGGGCAGAGCTGAGTATGGTAGTCATCACCAAGTAGAAGGTGCTAGAAAAACTGAATGGCCAGAAGGTGGATAAATCACCTGGACAGATGGACTACACTCCAGAGTTCTAAGGGAGATAGCTGAAGAGATAGTGGAGGAGTTAGTGGTGGTCTTTCAAGAATTGCTAGAATCAGGGAGGGTCCCAGTGGACTGGAAAATTGCTAACGTGACACCCTTGCTTAAAAAGGGAGTAAGGCAAAAGATGGAAAAGTACGGACCAATTAGCCTAACCTCTGTGGTGGGTGAGACCCTGGAATCCATTGTGAAGGATGCGATTTCTGAATATTTTGAAATGTATGGTAAAATAGGGCAAAGTCCGCATGGTTTCATCAAGGGGAGGTCATGCCTGACAAATCTGCTAGAATTCTTTGAAGAAGTAACAAGCAGGTTAGACCAAGGAGTGCCAATAGATGTTATCTACTGGGGCTTCAAGAAGGCCTTTGACAAGGTGTTGCACAGAAGGCTTCAGAGTAAGATTAAGGCCCATGGTGTCGAAGGCAAGATGCTGGCATGGATAGAGTGGCCGTCTGGCAGAAAGCAGAGAGTGGGATAAAAGGGTCCCTCTCTCGGAAGGCAGCTAGTGACAAGTGGTATTCCACAAGGCTCCATGTTGGGACCGCAATGTTTCACTTTATTCATTAACAATCTAGATGAAGGACCTGAGGGCATTCTGGCTAAGTTTGCAGTCGATGCAAAGATAGATTAGATTAGATTAGATTAGATTACAGTGTGGAAACAGGCCCTTCGGCCCAACAAGTCCACACTGACCCGCCGAAGCGCAACCCACCCATACCCCTACATTTACCCCTTACCTAACACCAGGGGCAATTTAGCATGGCCAATTCACCTGACCTGCACATCGTTGGACTGTGGGAGGAAACCGGAGCACCCGGAGGAAACCCACGCAGACACGGGGAGAATGTGCAAACTCCACACAGTCAGTCGCCTGAGGCGGGAATTGAACCCAGGTCTCTGGCGCTGTGATAGGTGGAGGGACAGGTAGCATTGAGATGGTAGGGAGTCTGCAGAATGATTTTGACAGATGGGGAGAGTGGGCAAAGACGTGGCAGATGGAGTACAGTGTGGGAAAGTGTGAGGTCATGCACTTTGGTAAGAACAATAGAGGCTTGGACAGTTTTCTAAATGGAGAGAAAATTCAGAAGTTTGCAGTGCAAATAGACTTGGGATTTCTAGACCACGATTCTTTCAAGATAAACTTGCAGGTTGAGTTAGTAGTTAGGAAGGCAAATGCATGATGACATTTATTTTGAGAGGACTTGAATATAAAATCAGGGATGTACTTCTGAGGCTCTATAAGGCTCTGGTCACACCACATTTTAGTATTGGGTGTAATTTTGGGCCCCATATTTCAGGAAGCACAGACTGGCCCTAGAACATGTTCAGAGGTTTAGGAGAATGGTCTCAGGAACAGGTGAGGAACGTTTGAGGACTCTGGGTCTATACTTGATGGTGTTTAGAAGGTTGAGGGGGGGATCTAATTGAAACTTGGAGAATACTGAAAGGCTCAGAAAGAGTGGATGTTGAGAAGATGTTTCCTTTGATAGTATAGACTAGGACCTGAGGGCATAGCCTTAGATTGAAGGGAAGACTTTTTTAGAATGGAGAGAAGGAGAAAATTCTTCAGCCAGAGAGTGGTAAATCTATGGAATTCATTGCTATAGAACGCTGTGGAGGCCAGGTCATTGAGCATATTTAAGACTGAGGTTCTTGAGTATCAAGGGGGTTAAGAGAAAGCAGGAGAATGGAATTGAGAAACTTATCAACCATGAATGAATGGCGAAGCAGACTCGATGGACTGAAAAGCCTAATTTCTGCTGCTATGTCTTATGGTCTAATTCCTATTTCAGTTTCTGAGCAAGATTGATAGTCAGTGATTATAATGCCATTGAATGTCAAGTAGCATTGATTGTGTTCTCCTTTTGGAGGTGGTCATTGCCTCACATTTGTGCAGTGCAAATGTCGCTTGAAATTTATCAGCCCAAGCCTGGATTTTGTCCAGGTTTTGCTGCTTATGGAGGCAAAGTACTTCTTCATTTCTGGTGTAGCAAGTGGAGCTAAATTTTACGTAACTATCTGCAAGCAACTCACTTCTGACCTTTTATTGGAGAGAATATCATTGGCTTTCCAGCACACTAGCTTGAGGTAAACCTATAGTGATAGTCTGGGGCTGAAATCATTGACCTTTAGCTACCACTTTTGTGCTAGGTGTGACTCTAACTGGCAGAGAATTTTCATATTGGATCAGTTGGAATAAATAACTGTTGTTTTAACTGGTTTCACCAAGTAAGCTAGCAGGAGCGCTCGATTCAATTGATTTACAATTTGTTTGAGGGTTAGAGCTACAGTTTTCTCTCATCCTGTAAGAAGAAGCACTGCTGGGTCTGGTTCTTGGGAACAAGTTGGGCCAAGTAGAACACTTTAGTCGGGAACTACTTAGCAGCACAGTGATTATTGCATTTTAAGATTTAGGTTGATGGTAGAGAAGGACAAAAGGTAATCCAGAGCAAGAATGATTAACGGGTGAGAACTGAATTTAATGGGGCAAGAGTAGAGCTTGGTTAGAAATACTGGCACCAAACGTAACACCAAGGCAGGAAATGCTTGCAGGTTCCATGGCCAAGAATGGAACTCAATCGAGCAAAGAGTTTAAAATTTATAGCAGGGATTATTAAATATGCTATCTGTACCTCAAGTTAGTACAGTTGGGATTGGGACCATGTGAGATGCATTAAAGCATTTTTAAAGACTTAACAATTGAACTAGTAGGGGCACTACCAATTGTCTCGCAGCCTTTCCTGGACTTGGGTGGTGCTAGAGGACTTGAATTGCAACGGTAGCACCCTTATTACAAGGATAAGCCCAGTAATTACAGATCAATCAGTTTAACTTCAGCAGAGGGAAACACCGTCAAAAAATTGTTTAGTTTGGATTTAATAGCACATAGAAGAATATGGGTGAATTAGGCTGAGTCAGCTTTCACTTTAAAGGAAAGTTGTATTTAATTGTGTGGAATTGTTTGAAGAGGTAAGAGCTAATGAAGGTAATGTGGTATTAATCCAGAGACCCAGGTAATGCCTCGAGGAACTGGGTTTGAATTGCACTAGCAGATGGTGGAATTTGAATTCAATATTAATCTGGAAGAAAGAGTGAAACATTGATCATGAAACTATTGCCAATTGTCAGGAAAAACCCATCTGGTTCACTAATATCCTTTGGGAAGGAAATCTACTATCCTTATCTGGCCTGGCCTGTGTGACTCCAGACCCGCAGTAATGTGGTTGATTCTTAACTGTCGTCTGGGCAGTTAGGGATAGGCAATAAATGCTGGTCCAGCCAGTGATCCCCACACCCATGAATGAATTTAAGAGAAAATGATGTAGTGTACTAGCACTTCTAAAAGGCCACACAACAGATGTAACAAACGCACATAACCTGTGGAGCAAAAGGGACAGGAGCTACGCTGATATAAAATTGGTCAAGTATAGAATAGAAAGGGATACTTTTCAAGCTGAAGAAAAGTATGTTATGGAGTTTTCCAGGAGCAGGTGGTGATGTTTCTGATATGTATTAATGATCTAGATCTTGGTCTGCAGAAGACACTTTGAAAGTTTGAGGACGACACAAAACTTGGAAGCGTTGTAAACTGAGATGAAGACAGAGTAAAACTATAAAAAGATATTGATAAATTGGCAGATGAAGTTAAGTGAACATGGAGAAACACTTCAAAATAAAGGGAACTATGCCAAAGCGTGTGCAGGAGAAGTGAGACCTCTGTGTTTATGCGTATAAGTCATTAAAGGTGTCTGGACAATGAGAGCAAGTAGTTAATAAAGCATCTAGTATCATGTGTTTTATTTCTGAAGACACTGAATACAAAAACAAGGAGATTACACTAAACTTATCGAATACATTAGTTAGACCTCATTTCGTACACTTGAATTTCACATTTTAGGAAGGATGTAAACACGTTGGAGAGAATGCAGAAGAGATTTGTGTGGAATGAGAACCTTCATTATGAAGATAGTTTTGAGAAGTTGAGATTTTGAGAATCATTTTCCTTGGAGAGGTGCTGGCTTAGAGGAGAAGTAATCAAAATTTTCACCATGAGGGGGCTGGACAGAATAGATAAAGAGAAGCTGTGTCCTTTCATAAAAGGATCAGGAATGAGGGGACACAAGTATGAGTTAATTTGCAAAATCAGAAAGAATGATGTGAGAACTTTGTCACATTGAATAGTTAAGGTCTGGAACTGGTTTGAAGTTTGGTGAGGGCAGGTTTAAATGAGGCATCCAGAGGGCATCAGATATTGATTAAAATAGAAACTATGCAAGGTTTTGATGAAAGAAATTCAGGACAATGACAGAATTCAGAGAATTGGTGCAGATTTGATGGGCTAAAAAGCTTCTTCCAGTACTGTGACAATGCTATGACTCTATTATTTCTGAAAATTACAAACTTAGAATAATTGTTCCCAAGAATGGTGGAGATTGGTGTAAACAACTATCCCAGTTCCCTGTAAGGCGTTTATTATTGAGGTGGATGTTTATATTTATTATGCGAGCTAGTGTAAATAGCTTAGTGCTTTGGATGTTATTTTGTGGATTCATGACTAGAATTTTACCTGAGGTGTGTTTCAGTTTTATCTCTAGTATTCAGCAAGGATAGAAGGAAATAGAAGTTACTGAAATGGAAGGAAGTTTTGCAGTACATTCCAAAACCAAGTTAGTTCACTACCTAGCTATATGACAACATTTGTTAACCTCCAGTCTCTCTACCTATCTTTTTCACTATGAAGTAGTGTGGGGTAACAGTTGGAGCCTAAAGGGAAGGGTAGTAGGTTGCATTGCCATAAGATTTTCTGAAATCTAAATATATGCCGTATCAAAGACGACAAGTAAAAGGTGTTTGTCCTAGTCAGCTATAAAGGGCACTGGTGACCATATTTTAAATACTGTGCAGTTTTGTGCTCCTTATTTAAGGAAGCATGTAAATAAGTTGATAGCAATTCAGATAGGTTTATTAGATTGATGCCTGGAAGAGTGGGTTGTCCAATGAGAATCAGTTAGACAGACTAGGCTTGCTTTCACTGCAGTTTAGAAGAATGAGGGGTGACTTGATTTGAAGGGTATAACATTCTGAATTGCTTTGGCAAGGTATACAGTACATGAAAAGGATGTTTGCTCTTATGGATGAGTCCCAAACCAGGGGACTGTTTTAAAGTTAGTGGTTATCCTATTAGGACAGAAACAAGGGAGGTTTTTCCCACCCCCCCCGAGAGTTGTGCAGTGTTGGTATTCTCTGTCTCAGCAGGCAGTCGAAGTGGCATCATGGAATATCCTAGTGCATTCCTGTATTTGATGTAGGAGAAAGCCTATTTCTGAAGGCTACTTGATGACTTAGAGAATGCAAATGCAGAAAGGTTGAAGTCTGATTTGCATTTAATGCAATCTGTGGCTGAATCATGTGCTCAGAGTGATGATCCCATGGACAAGGACATATTGGCATGTTCTGCAAAACGATTTGCAGTTTGCTATTCATTTGAATTAATCTGCACATGCTTGGATTTGTAAGGCAGACAAATAAAGAAGCGTTTCGCTCCATATTTGCATGGAAATTTTGCTTGACCTCCTGATGCTCATTGTTTTGACATGCCCTCTCCAAGTAATAATTCTTTGTGTTTGAACAGTAGTGATGTCTTTGAAACTTGAGTAGGTAAAAAATTAGTGGTGGTGGGGTGCATAAGTGATGTATCTTTGGAAATACTTAATAGAAATTGTGCCATAATTGCATGTTAAGGTTTCTGAATTAGTAAATGTAAACTGCAGTAGCTCTTACTGATTTTTGGGGATACACAAGTACAGTAGTAACGTAGACAGTAAGTTTGTTAATATGCAAATCAATAAATTACCACAATTGTACATCAATGATTTCCAACTGTTATGGTTTCTAGTTTACAGTGTACTGCAATGTTCATTTAAAAAAAAAGGCAGTCCAGTCATTGGTGCAATTGACCATTGTGTCAGCTGTATTGTTCTCTCGTGTTCACCTGCAATAATCTGCATTTATTTGCCTCTGTATCTTTAGACTATAAATTGAAATATCAATGTAACAAGTTGTGAAATTGAATTCTATAGAACTGGTAATTTTAAGGGCGAGCACTAAAATTGTGAATGTTGCTAGATATTTGTAGAATTACAACTAGTTTGCCAGTGTTTTTCATGGAAGGGAGACTGCCATTCCTTACTGTTCTGGTCTCCATGTGACACCATGTGAAAGAAAGAATAACCATATAACATCCAAAAGCACTTCAGTCAATTTAGTACTTAGTGAACTATGTCAGGCAATGTGGTATTGCCCAGATAATTTGTGTATTTGGTTTTGGAAGTAAATGTTGTTCAGAACATTAGGACCCCCATCCCAACCTCAAAAGTGCTACAAAAATACTTTGATTTGAGTTAGCATTTTAATGTCTCATTTGAAAGATAACATCTCCAACAGTGCAATATTCTCTCAGTCCTGCATGAGAGCCCATCTGCGTATCATTCTTGAGCTTCAAGAGTGAGACTTGAATCCACAATTATTGTTTGTACTGTAGAACTGGCTGCTCTTGGTTGGAGGAGGAGAGTTACCACCAATACTCCCCTCTTTTTTTTTTCCCAGGCTGAAGGGTCTATTTGGTTAATACTGGGAGAGGATCTACCATGCCTTCTATGCTCACTTTGAGCAGAATTTTGATGGAGAGGTAGCACCTATTCTGACAAGTCCTGACGAACCTATTCCAACAGTCACTGCATCAGAGATCAGATTGGTTTTCCTTTTGTGTGAATCCAAGGAAAGTGATGAAACCAGACAGAGTATCAGGTCGTGCACCTAGAGCATGTGCACATCGACCAGCAGAGATCTTCTCGGACATCTTCAATCTCTCCTTGCAGCAGGCTAACATCATCCCTGTGCCTCAGAAGGCTCATGCAGCATGTCTCAATGACTGTCGCCCAGTAGCCCTAATTTGTGGTCACGAAGTGCTTTGAAAGGCTGGTCATAGCATTAATCAAGTCCAGCCTCCCCACTACTCTTGACCCACTCCAATTTGCCTATCGGACCAGCAGATCCACATCAGATGCCGTATCACTTGCCCTTCACTCCTCCCTAGAACATCCTGACACCAAGAACAATTGCGTAAGGATCCTATTCATTGACTACAATTCAGCCTTCAACACTATTAAATCCTCAAGACTGATTACTAAACTTAAGTGATCTCGGACCATGCCCAACTCTCTATAACTGGATCCTCAGAATCCCACAGGCCACAATCAGTGAAGATTGGGGACGATATTTCATCCTCACTAACACTTGACACTGGAGCCCCTCAGGGGTGCGTACTCAGCCTCTACTGTACTCGCTGTATACCCATGACTGTGTCGCCAAATACCAGACTAATGCCACTTACAAGTTCACTGATGACACCACCATATTCGGTCGAATCTCAGATGGAGACAAAACAGACTATAGACAGGAGGTGGAAGACCTGGAAAATGGTGCACTAAGAACAACCTAGCTGTCAATGCCAGCAAAACAAAGAACTCATTATTGATTTTCATCAGGATGCTATTCATGCCCTCCTGCACATTAACAGTACAGAGGTGGAATGAGTGGAGAGTGTCAAGTTCCTGAAGTGGTCATCCACAACAAGCTTTCTTGGACTCTTCATGTGGATGCACTGGTTATAGAGGTCCAACAACGTCTCCTCTTCCTCAGGTAGCTGAGGAACTTAGGCATGAAAGTGAATGCCCTTGCCAAGTTTGAAAGGTGCACCATCGTGAGCATTCTGTCTGGATGTATCACTACCTGGTGTGGTAACTGTACCATTCAAAATTGGAAACGGTCACAGAGTGGTGAATTTGGTCCGGACAATCACAAAGGCCAACCTCCTATCAATAGAATCCACCTACTGGGCCTGCTGTCTAGGAAAGGCCGCCAGCATTCTCAAAGATCCATCCAACCCTGGCAATGTTTTTCTACAACCTCTACCATTGGGGAGAAGGTATAGAAGTCTGAACGCACGCACAAGCCTGTTTTGTAACTGTTTCTACCCTACTGTTAGAGAGTCCTAGAGATGTACAGCATCTCTTTGGAAACAGACCCTTTGGTCCAACTTGTCCTTGCCTACCAGATATACCAACCCAATCTAGTCTCACCTGCCAGCACCTGGCCCACATCCCTCCAAACCCTTCCTATTCATATACCCATCCGGATGCCTTTTAAATGTTGCAATTGTACTAGCCTCCACCACTTCCTCTGGTAGCTCATTCCATACATGTACCACCCTCTGTGTGAAAAAGTTGCCCCTTAGGTCTCTTTTATACCTTCCCCCCTCACTTTAAATCGGTGCCCTCTAGTCCTACACTTCCCCCACTCTAGGGAAAAGACTTTGTTTATTTATCCTATCCATTCCGCCTGTTCCTGTGCTTTGTTTTTTCCACTGTTTACCTATTATTTACTATCTAAGCTACTTAACTATGAGCCTGTATTGCTCGCAAGACAAAGCTTTTCACTGTTCCTCCGCACACTTGACAATAACTTCAATTCAATTCAGTTGAGCCTCATAGAAGAAGTATTTGTCTTCAGTGATCCATACAGGACAGCAAAAGCTACAATATGTATTGACTAGTTTAATATTTAATAAAAAAAACTAAGGCCAGGAGATTCTGACAAACTGTGTCTCTGAATTTCGAGCTTGACTCCCCTTTTTCACATATCATATTGGATGGAACTTAATGCAGCCTCCAACATTAACCCTTTGCGAATCATTACCTTATAAAATAATTAACTTCTGACTCCGGTGAGTGTGCTACTCACTGAAAATTGCAATGAAATAATAACCCTCCACGTCTTTGAAGAAATTTTTCAAATGGATAAGGAACGTGTGCACATAAGGCAAACAAGTAAGGAAACACTGATCTGGGCAAAATACATTTAAAATATTTGAAATGATAACTTATATCTTAAGAACAGGTACTATGAGATGCTTTGGACAATATTCTGAGTTGGTATAACAGATGCATCTACAACTTTCTGATATCTCAAAGGGATTGTACCTTGTTGGATTTATTTATAAAGTGCATTAATTTCTCTCATTAGGGCCATAGTAAAGAAGCTGGATGTGGATGCAGAAATTTTATTTGATTTTGAAGTACTTTTGTTCGATTAGAACCGGTGATGGTTTTCTGTTCTTACCTCGTCTCGTGTGTTAAATAATGTCACCATAGACATTTTGCAAAAGGACTAGTGAAAATTTAAAAAGTACATTTTTGTTCAGTTTCAAGTCACAACAACCTGTATTCTCGCAAAGAAATCAAACTGTAGAAAAATGCATAATAATAACTTTATGTTGTTTTGAAAGTGGATAGATCAGTAAATGGTACATATGGTTAATCATTTTCTGTGTAATGGGAAAAAATGTGCTTTTTAAAAAACTCAGTTTTTCTGTTTACTAGAAAGATTGGATTCATGAGCTTGGTTTTCCTTCAAACAGAGGAGACTGAGGGATAAGTTAATTGAAGTGTCCAAAATGATGAATTTAAATATAGTGGACCCAAGACTGTCCACAATGAGAGGATGAGGCTTGAGGGGCTGAATGGCTTGCCTCTGTTCCTTTGTTCCTGGATAATTACCAGGGGCACAGAAAAGTTGATTGAAGGACTCAAGGGGGCATGAGGGAGGTTTTGTGGGGATTTGGAATTCACTGCCTTGTTTAATGGTTAAAATGGAAACCTGTAAATTAAGTGAACCTTAGATCTGCACCGAAAACACCATAACTTCATCTGTCCTTTGTTAAAATCATTATATCTTGGATTAAGCGAACAGTAATGTGATTGTGTGAAACATGCATTGCAGTTAAAATCTAAAATAGTTTTCTAAATTGGAAAAGTTTAAAATATGTTGTGTTTGGGGGTCACTTAGAACAGTTGGCTGGATGTCTAGAGTGATGTACAGGTTAGCAGTGGTGACTGCAGTACAGAAAGTCCCCAGGTTACACACGAGTTCCGTTTTTTTCCTGCTGTTTGTAAGCCAAATTTGTGTATCAGTCGGAACAAATATGGGCTAATTAGTCCGCCCATTCGTTAGGACGAAACATTGTATATAATTCGGATTTTTAAAAATGAGAAGCCAGAAGTCGGTTCATAAGTACGCGACGTTCGTAAGTCGTGCAGTCGTAACCTGGGGACTGCCTGTATTTTGCCCTCAAGAAGCAGAGTGATGTCCTTCAAACTATGTAATCAATTGCCTCTAATGAGAAAAGATGGCTGTGGTCTTTCACTGATGATAACTAATTGCTTAGTTACTTATTACCATATGAATCAAGTCTGCTACTTAGTGTGTTTTTAATGTTCAAGGGTCCTTAAAGCGCACAGTCCTATTTGTCAACTTAGATAGAAGCACTTGATTACTGTTGAATTATTTCATTTTACATATACCTATGTCTTTGGTAGCAAGAGCTGCTCTAATGTTTTCATGGGTGAAAGCACCTTATAATAATATCTACAAATGCTATTACTGGTGCTCAGGTATGTAGCCCCAAGCTCCAAAGGTGGCTTGTTTGTCAGTAATAAGTGGCACAACTGAATTAAAGGGCCATTAATGCTCTGGTGATTGATTTTGTCTTTAAATAATACTAATGCAATAAAAATAGTCTCTTAAAAGTAAAATTGCCTTGCCAACAGGTCACTGAGCCATTGTCTGCTTAAAATGTTTGAACGGAAATGAAAATCTAGAGATTCTGATGGCCATATTGTCACTGGAGTAGCGTAGACTGGAGTTACACATCAGAATCATAGGGAAACCCGCTGGCTCCGTAGCTGACTCCATAGGAATTGCTTCAGAAATTGAAACTTCCAATGGCCAGTCCGCCTGCACCTTTCTCAGGTATCTGTAAGAATAATAGAGTTGTAATGGTAGGGAATTTTAACTTTCCAAACATAGACTAGAGCTTCCATAGTGTTAAGGGCTTGGGTGGAAGGAATTTGTGTCCAAGAAAATTTTCTACTGCAGTATATGGATGTACCCACTAGAGAAGGAGCAAAGATTGACTTTTTATTGAGGAAATAAGGCAGGACAAGTGACTGAGATAGCAGTAAGGGAGCACTGTGTGGCCAGTGATCATCATTCTTAGTTTTAAAGCAGTAGCGGAAAAGGGTAGACCTGATCTAAAAGAGGAGGCATGCCAAATTTTGACAGTATTAGCCAAAAACTTTCAAATGTTGATTGGGAGAGGCAGATAAAAAAAAGACTGTTGGAACGTGGGAGGCCTTTGAAGCTGAAATAGCAAGAATCCAGACACTGTATGTTCCTATTAGTGTGAAAGGCAAAGCTGGTAGAAACAGGAAATACCGGTTAACTAGAGAAATTGAGATCTGCTCAAGAAAAAAGTAGGCATATGTCAGGTGATCATGGGATTGAGTGAATCAAAATCTACTTGAGAGAAATCAGGAGAGCAGAAAGGGCCATGAAATATTTTTGGCAAATAAGGTTGAGCATCCAAAGAGTTTCTATAAATACATTTAAGCACAAAAGAGTAAGTAAGGAGAGAATCAACAGGTTTGTCTATGTGTGGAATCACAGGAGATGGGTGAAATACTAAACAAGTATTTCATATCAGTATTCATTGTGGAGAACGACTTGGAAGCTAGAGAACTTGGGGAAATAAATAACATCTTGGGAAAGTGCCCATATTACAGATGAGGTGCTGGCTTTTTAAAATACATAAAGATGGATAAATCCCCTGGATTTGCTCTGGTGTGTCTCAGAACTTTTCAGGAAGCTAGGGAAGAGAATGCCAGTCTTCTTGCTGAGATCGTTTTATCATTGATGGCCACAGGTGAGGTGCTGAAAAACTGGAGGTTGGCTGATGTACTGCTATTATTTAAGAAAATCAGTAAGGAAAAGCCAGGGAACTATAGACCAGTCAGTCTGACATCACTGGGGGTAAGTTGATGGAGATTTTGAGGGACAGAAATTACATGCATTTGGAAAGGCAAGAATGAATTTAGGGAAAATCAACGTGTTTTTGTATATGGGAAATTGTGTCTCACTAATTTGATTTTTTTTTGAAGTGACAAAGAAAATTGATGAAGGTAGAGTGATAAACATTGTCTATGTGGACTTCTGTAAGGAATTCAAGAAGGTTCACATGGTAGACTAGTTAGATCGTGTGGAATCCAGGGCGGTGGCCAGTTGGGTTGAAAAGTGACTCAAAGGTAGGAGACTGGGTGGTAGTTGAGTGTTGTTTCTTGGACTGGAGGCCTGTGACTAGCAGTGTGCCACAAGGATCGATGCTGGGTCTGTTGTTTTTTTATCATTTATATAAACAATTTGGATGTGAAAATAGGAGGTATGTTTAATAAATTTGCAGATGATACAAAGATTGGTGGTATAGTAGACAGTGAAAAAGATAATCTCTAAGTACAATGGGGCCTTGATCAGATGAACCGAGGAGTGGCAGATGGAGTTTAATTTAGATAGATGTGAGGTGTCGTATTTTTGTAAGGTAATCCAGGCAGGGTTTATGCACTTAATGGTAGGGTCGCAGGGACTGTTGCCGAACAAAAGGATAGGTCCCTAAAAGTAGAGTCGCAGATAGAGAGGGTGGTGAAGATGGTATTTGGCACACTTGCCTTCATTGGTCATAACACTGAATATTGGTAGTTGGGATGTCAAACTGTAGCTGTACAGGATATTGGTTAGGCTGGTTTTACTGCATCCAGTTTTGGTCTCCTGTTAAAGGAAAGATGTTGTGAAACTTGAAAGGGGTCAGAAATAGATATTGTAGAGGCTGGATGGTTTGAGCTATTGGGAGGGTGGGGATGCTGCTTAATAGGCTTGGGCTTTTTTCCCCTGGAATGTCAGAGACTGAGGTTTATAAAAATCATGAGGGACATGGATAGGGTGAGTAGCCAACATCTTTTCCCCAGGGTTGGGGAGCCCAAAACTAGAGGGCATAGGTTTACGGTGCGAAGGCAAAGATTTGAAAGTGACCCGAGGGGCAATATTTTCATTCAGGGGGTGGTGCGTGTTTGAAACGAGCTGCCAAAGGAAGTGGTGGAGGCTGGTACAAATTACAACATTTTAAAAGCCATTTGAATGGGTATATGAATAGGAAGGGTTTAGAGGAATATGGACCAAATGCTAGCAAATGAAATTAGATCAGTTTAGAATATCTGGTCGGCTCTGTTTCCATGGTGTATAACTCTGACTCTATGATCTCCAATCCTCTGGAAGAACTCTTTGTGGTTGCAAACTTAACGGGGTCGTCATGCAAGACCAGTTGGAGGATTGAAATAGCTGCTCTAACTTCTGGGTAGTAATTAAACTGAAACGCCAAACTGTCCACTGAACTCTAGCCAACCTCCCCTCAAAGGAAAATCAAGTCCCAGAACTCTGTCACCTCCATCCACTCCGTCTCTACCCTAACCTTTCCAAACCCAATATCTTCCCACCTTGACCCAACATCTATCCTCATTGTCCTGACTGTTCACCCCAAGGGCATATTTTGGGTAGTGTCTTAAGTGCCCTGGCTAAAACGGAAAATTTATATTGCAGACCAGTAGAACAAACTTTGAAGTTCAAATTTGCTGATTATGAACATATTTGTGCCAGGTTTTGTTACTGTTTGAATTTTTCATGCGAACAGTGCATAGCTGTTGGGTAAAATCACTGTACACTTGGTAAAGATTAGAACCAACAATAAAGTCTTTGATTATTTGGCTGCATTACTACCAGCTAAATAAGTAAATATAATTTTTTTTGTACAGCTGGCTTTTTCTTAGGATCCCCACTGCAACTTGCGGTTTTGCTGAGTGTCAAGAGCGTGTGGCAAGGCTGGATGGTCTTTTAATGCTATGAGTGTATTAGGAAAGACTGATGAGTTAAAGGTATGGATAAGCACATGGAAGTGTAATATTTTTGCTACCACAGAAACGTGGTTGAGAGAAGAGCAGGTCTGGCAAATCAGCATTCCTTTGTAAGACCTTTAGGTAAGACAGGAGGGTATAAAAAGGGTAATGGAGTAGCAATAATTAGGGAGTCAATTACTGCAATAAGCAGAGATGATATCTTGGAAAGGTCTTCAAACAAGACTTTGTGGACAGAATTTTAAAATATTGACATGGCAGTCTCATTACTGTATAATAGACCTACAGTGAGTCAGCAGGAAATAGGGGACCAAATATTAGACAGTTCACAGATGTGTAAGAGTAATAACTTTGTAATTATATTAGAGGGTTTCAGCTTTCCCAATATAAATTGGGATAGTCATAGTATTAAGGGTTTTGAGGGGTTAGATTTCTGGAGGTTTTTTTTAATATGCAGAATGCCAAAAGGGACGGTGTTCTGCACGATCTGGTTCTGGGGAGTGAAGTCAGACAAGCGTTCAATTTGGCAATGGGGGAACCACTTTTGTGACCACAACATGATACGGTTCAAATTTGGTATGGATTAGGAGAAAGGTGGCCTGTAAAAGATGGCTTTGGATTGGGGGAAGGCAAGCTATATTAAAGTACAACAGGATCCAGCCAAAGTTGACTGGGAATAGCACTTTGTGGGTAAGTCTACAGCAGAGCAGTGGGGACGTGGATCCATTCAAAAAGGAGCTGGGGAGAATATAGGTACAACATTTGCCCTTTAGGGGTAAATATAGGAGCAATAGATTCAGGGAACCCTGAATAACTAAGATAATATAGGACTAGATGAGGAAGAAGTGAAAGGTTTTTAACAAATCTAAAGGGTGCAATTCAGCTACAGCCCTAGAAGAATATAGGGAATAAAAGAGGGAACTTAAGAAAGCAATTAGAAGAGCAAAAAGAGGCATGAAAGGAACTTGCAAACAGCATTAGGGAGAATTCTAATATATTTTATATTATATATAAAGGGAAGAGGTTAACCAGGGAAAGAGTAGGGACCATTAGCAACCAAGGGGACAATGTGTGTGTGAAGCTGAAGGATATTTAAACGGTATTAAATGAAATACTTTAATATTTGCTTGGAAAAGAAGAATGTTGGTACAGAATTCAGGATAAAAGGACTGTGAGAAACTTGCACAGTATGGCATAGGAAATTGGAGGTAGTGGAGGCTGTACAGACTTAAAAACAGACAAATACCAGGGTGAATTCCATTCCAGGCTGCTATGGGAGGCGAGGCAGGAAATTGCAGAGACTCTGACACAAATTTTTAATTCCTCTTTGGCCATTGGGGAAGTGCCAGAGGACTGGAGGATGGCTAATGTGGTTCCACCTTTCAAGAAAGATGGTAGAGATGAACCGGGAATTACAGACAGGTGAGTCTCCCATCACTGGTAGGGAAACAAGTGGAGAAAATTCTGAAGGAGAGAATTAGTATACACTTGTAAAAGCATGGGATAGTCAGCATGACTTTGACAGAGGGAGGTTATGCTTAATAAATGTTAGAATTTTTTGTGTGGAGAGGCAAGTTCAGTTGATGTAGTTTAATGGATTTTGGCAAGGTACAACATGGGAAACTGAGAAGGTTAAAGTATGTCAAATTCAGGGCAACTTGGTGAGATTAATCAGAAGCTGGCTTAGTAATTGGATACAAAGGGTAGTGGTAGAAGGCTGTTTGACTGACTGGCGGCTGGTGTAATGCAAGGATCAGTACTAGAACCCTTATTGTTTATTATACATAAATGATACAGATGAAAATGTGAAGCAAGTTTGCAGATTATACCAATATTGGTAGGGTGTTTCATATTGAAGAAGGTTGCAGGTTGGTCAGATGGTATTAAACTCTGATAAGTGAAGATGATACACTTTGGAAGAAAAAACACGAAGAGGGAGCATTGAATGAATGGCCGGACATTGGGAAGCGCAGAGGGATATTCGAGTAATTATTCACAAATTCCTGAATTCAGCAGACACGTGAATAGGATAGACATGTGGAACACTTCTTTTCATAAGTTGTGGCATAGAGTATAAGAGCAAGGAGTTGTACAGAGCATTAGTTAGGCCACAGCTGGATTTCTTTGTGCAGTCTGATCAACGTATTACACAAAGGATGTGATAGCAGTAGAGGGGCTACAGAGAAGTTTCATCAGGATATTGCCTGGGATGGTGCAATTGAGTTCTAAGGAGAGACTAGATAGGCTTAGATTTGTTTTCTTTAGAGCAGAGAAGGCTGAGGAAGGGATATGATTAAGGGTATGGATAGGATGAGATAGGGAGCAGCTTGTTGCCCTTAGTTGAGGGGTCAATCATAAGACGGCATAATTTTAGGGTAAGTGGCCAGAGATTCGGAGGGGATTTGCGAAAAAAAACATTTTCACTCAGGATGGTGGGAAGCTGGAATGCACTGCTGCCAGTGAAGATAGTGGATGCTGGACCTCCATACAACTTTTTTAAAAATTTGAATGAGCATTTGAAATATCATAACGTTAAAGGATATGGGACAAATGCAGGAAATTCGGATTAGCCTGTTTTTAATGGTAGGTATTATCGCTATAGACACAATGGGCCAAAAGGCTTTTTCTGCGCTATTTGAGTCTACGAACTTGTCCTAATATTTGACATTTTATTTCAGAATTTGAGAATTTACCACCTATAATTGTCTGTACACAAAGACTACTTTGGGAGACTGTACATTGAAATAAGATGTTGATTAGTGAAAAGGTTAAGCAGTTTGGAGACTTGTGCAGACCTCAACAGCACTTGTTAAGCATAAAACATGCAGTTTTCCAGCATTTACACTTTTTGCTTTTTACCTAGCACATAGTGTAACTCCTGTTTTAACTATAATAAAGAAATACTATTCCTTGAGCAGTTTTCAACAGTCTGCTGTATGCACAGTCACCAAATTCCATTGATGTTTGTGGATGTTATTAGTGATTTATTTTGAGAGACAGTTGAACAATATTTTCTTTTTGCATGTTTGTGAACATAAAAACTGCAGTCTTAATCAATTACTTTTATGGAGCCTATCAGCAAAGAGATCTCAAAACAAAGTGTGGTGGGATCAAAGGTTCTTTGTGGCCTTCATCTGGCACGCAGCTGTTAAAGATGCACTGGTCATTTTCTATCTTTAATTGATACCACTAGAGTGCAAATAAAAGGAAATTATGAACGGATGTGCAGATTGGTGTGGGATAGCCAGCTTTTGCTGCCCCCCCACCTAGTTCTTGTTATGCAGGATCTGTTGTGAGAGTGGGGAGGGGAAGAAATCAAAGTGTGAAAGTACACTGGTCACTGTGAATAACTCGCTGGTAGTGGCTGGAAAGAAATGAAATTACACCTTCTGTCAAAGTACTCGTGGAAACAAAATATCTTTCAGAACTTTTCTCGAGAAGACTTTAAAAGAATGAATGAAACCTTTGCCAGAATGTTTTGACTGGTTCTTTTAACATTTAATGTTTTGTACTGAATCTGCTAGTTCTGAGAAGTCTGGTGGTATATCACAATGAGGTTAATGCTCAATATTTCATTGGTAGGGAAGGAGGAAGAGAGATAGTGGGAATGTGGTGTGGCAAGTACTTTGCTAGTTTTTAAATTTGTAATGTTAGTAATCAGAGTTTTTCCAAGTTTAATTGTGCTATGACTGTTGTGACAAATTGATTTTTACATTGAAAACTGTGCAGCTAACATTGTACAGCTTATCAAACTCCATATCCCAGCAAGTACTAATTGCTCTGCCATATAGATTGTTGTTTCAGCATTAAATTACCAAAGTTATCTAACACAGCTTTAATTCTCATAAGTAAATTTACCAAGAAAAATAGCTAATTTAGACCATATATAGTAAAAGTAAGGAAATTAGGTTGCATTAAACTTATTCTGGGCCAATATATTAATTCATATATCCTGGAGAAAATAATGGTATTTTTAATACACTGCCTCTACTGATGTTGAAACAATAGCAATTTAGCTAGGAAGAGAATTTACCTCAATTGGCCATCATTGCTGTGTCTTCATTTTGCTCTCTTTTGCAGAACTTCATGGCAAGATCTGAGAGATTCTATTATTACTTGTGATGATGCACATCTTTAGCATATTACACTGTTAGAATTAATCCAAATACCACATTTTTGTCTTGCTCTTGTTTCCATCTCCCCACTCCAACCTCTGATTTAAATATTTTACTTTATGAAGACCAAACAAATCACAGCTTTACTCCTGATGTGGTACAGTGCTGAATTTTGTTTTCTTCACTTGGGGAGTAAAGAAGAGTCCCTATCTTTTTTTAACAGGAATAGTCATTGTGGCAGTTTCATAGATCTGCCCAAACAAGTACTCTTGGAGGGGATTTGAGATTTAAGTCATGTAGCTGGTGCTTCTGATTGTGCTGGCAGGAAGGAAATTTGTAGATAACTTGGGTTCACTACTCTTCTCATCTTATGATCCCTAACAAGACTGCCAAATTTGTTATGGTCTTGCCAGTGGCAAGTTTTCTTTTAAAGACCACGTGTGGCTCGTTGCTTTGAAAAGAAACCTCGCCTGATGCAGCTAAAAATTTGCCAGATTTGATTGTATTTTAAGTTGCAAAATTCTCTTGTTATTTCAGCTATGTAGTAGTCCAACTTCCACGGCAATTGCTAGACCCAGAAAGACCAAAAAGAAGTGGTATCTTATTATCACACGGGTTACAAATGTTTACAACGTCAAATGAGAAAGGAAATTAGGCTTGAACAACTAATGCTGGCTTTGCCAGTGACACTTGTGTCCTGTGAAAGAAAGTATTTCAATTACATCTCATCCTGATGGTGTTCCCATATGTCTATTGCTCTTGTCCTTCAAGATGGTAGTAGCCTTCTAAGGGGCCTCAGTAAAGTCTTGTAGATGGTACTAACTGGTATTTGAGTGTTTTTGTAAAGGAAGCAAATGTTTGTCGATATGCCAACCAAGTGAATATATTCTGGATGGTGTTGTTAGAGCTGTGCTTATTCAGGCAGGTGGGTGCTATAATCTCCTGCTATTCTGTGAATCAAAACACTATGCTGGATCGACATTATAAAATTGTCTGTAACTGCAACTTCAGCACCTTATCCCTACTAGGCCTTCTCGATTTCTGTTCAATGATCATAATGCCATTTTCATCATCACTTTTATCTATTGTCTAGGCAGTCTTCAGATTTCTGATAAATAGTTGTATACTTTTTTGTTCAAAATGAAATCTATATTTTTTTATTATTGCTCACATAGCACAGTAAGCTCAAGAACTCCAAGAATCTATCTGTTTTGTTATCTGTCCAAATGATAATATCAGGCACTAGCATAGCACTGTTATCTTCTAAAATTAATTGATGACATCCAACTCAATGTTGCTTTCTATTTTCTTAATCCTAATAATACCTCGATGCTGATAAAATGAATGTTGATAGGACTGAATCTATTTTCAGATAGCAGCAGGTGTGCATGCGACAGAAGGGTGTTCATGCACGAGAAGGGTGTGTGTGTACGCGTAAGCAAAGTGTGCGCGCGTGTGAGAAAAGTGTGCACACGTGAGAACGGTGTGTGCGCGCTTGTGAGAAAGGAGGATGTGTGCATGTGAGTGAAGGGTATGCGTGTGTGTGCATGTGAGAGCAAAAGGTGTGCGCGTGCATGTGTGTAAGCAAAGGGCGTGCATGTGTGAGCAGGGTATGCATGAAGGGTATGGAGGGGGGGGATCAGTTTAATGGTTAGTTCAGAGTTAGGCCATGTTTTTACTTGCCTGCAGTGGACCCCTCAAATTCTCCAATTTGAATGCATCTATTCAAAATGTTCCAGAGGCAGGGGATTTAGAATCTCAATTTCTTGAGCAATTCTGTCAGAGTAAGCCATGTCAGGAATTCTGCAGGATCCCAACACCGGACTTCATCTATGTCTTGGAAATGGTCATCACAAATAAAGGCCTTTTTATCACTTGGAATAGCATAAAGGCCATTGCAGCAGAAAAGTGTACTGTACTTTAATTTTGGGACTAATGTTAAATTCAGTCCAGACAATTGGAACAAAATCTACCTGGCTTAATTCTGGAGAAAATGCTCTTGGCTAATTTTAAATATAACAGCTATAAGTCAAACTTACTGAAAATCAATGCCTCAATGAGATGCAGCTTGGGTATTCTAAAGCAGCTTGAGGGAGTTTTACATTGTATTTGGTGATGGTCAATCCAAAATTAAAATACTGAATCTTGATACTATGTACTAAAATGTTGCATGGGTTCCATTCCCTAGCACTGCCATTTCACATTTGATGTACAAAACCCAAATATCTTCAAACATCATCACTTGGTATCTCTGAAGTATGAATGTTTTATTCCTTTTTCAATCTCAAAAATGCATTTTAAATAAAATGGACGCATTATCATCTTCTCAACTTCATGCATTTACCTGAATAATACATTTAGAAATTTCTACCAGATGAAAATGCATTTTTGTCATTAACTATACACCTACTTATTAGCTAATTAAAGGTGTATTACCATTTACTTACAAAGTTTGCAAGGCAGAATGGGATGTATGCTATCCCTTATTGGTAAATGAACATTTATTTTTAAACTAAATATATCCAACTTTCACCACGTTAGTCTTATCATAGCTTAACCGCTAAGTCTAACACGAGCATTCATTTATTTCTCATGTTCACGTGTTAGGCAAACCTACGCATTGTATATAAGGTGTCACATTCGAACAACGGAAAAATTAAAAATCTGCTATTTTAAGTGGAAAACTGTAACACTGTGTGTCAGATTAAATGCTCTGTTCTTACTAGCTAGTGAACCACGTGGCCTTTTCCAACAATCGACATCAGTTTCGTGATCATGTTTAGGCTCTTAATTCTAGATTTTTTTAATTGAATTCTGCCATAGCAGAGTTTGAATCGAGGTCCCCAGAAGGTTGCCTGAGTTTCTAGATTAATAGCCTCGCAAATATACCACTAACCCATTGCATCCCCTTGTTTTCCCTTTCTCTGAGCACGCTGTACTATGCAGACATAGTTGGACTTAGGTGTATTCTGCATTTCTGCCTGGCACTATGGGCAGAACCTTTTGCCATAAAAATGCAGAAACAAGCTGGCAATCTGTCTGATTTCCTCTCCTTTGAAAATCTGACAAACGAAAATTTCAGTTCAATGTATAGTTTAGGAAGTGAAGGTGTGTGCATTCAGGCCACTTTTGTTTATACTAACCATTATATGTGTAAATGAGAAAGCAAATTGATAAATGTAGGAAGTGCAAGTAGAAATTTCAAAATACTTTATATTTGAGGAGGGCATAACAGAGAATGAGTATTAATTTGTGTTAGTATAAGAATAATCAAAAGGATTTTAAGCATCTTGAAAATCAGGAGGGAGCTAACAAAACAGTTTAAAAGACCAGGCACTTGCTGAGTAAGCACCAGTGTTGTTTCAGAGAATAATAAGTTTTAAGTTTGTATTAATGAAGAGTGTGTTGGCAAATGCACCCCTGCAATTTTATTTCCAATTCTTCTTGGCAATTTTGAAGTACAAATTTTATTACAATAGATTCTAAAAATCACACACCAGTCTTAATGCTGTTGAGTGTGAAATGTGCTGCCAGAGGAATTGGTAGAGGCTGGTACAATTGCAGCATTTAAAAGGCATCAGGATGGGTATATGAATAGGAAAGAATATGTCAAAGTGGAATTAGAAATGATGCACTGGGGTCCAGAATGGCAACCAAAACGTTCATTTGATTTATTGTTGTCACATGTACCTAAATACAGCAAAAAAAATTGCTTTGTGAGCAGTATAGGCAGATAATAACATACATTGGGCCAGGCAGCATCCGAGGAGCAGGAGAATTGATGTTTGGGCATAAGCCCTTCTTCAGGAATCTCCGAAACCTCAAACCCCTCTGCCTGCCTCCTCCACTATGTCCCCACTCTGCAAAAATAACGGCAGATAGCACATTTTATGATCATCAAGGCTGAGATTACTTAATTATTTCTTTTGGATCAAACTTTATCTGATGCTCCTTCCTGTCCTAGGCCTGAACTTGTATCTTTCTTCAGTTTGTTTTCTGATGACTCGGATGCTGCCTGGCCTCCTGCGCTTTACCAACACCACACTTTTCAACTCCAGCATCTGCAGTCCTCACTTTCTCCTAATAACATACAATGCCGTACAATACATATGATTTGGAGATGCCGGTGTTGGACTGGGATGTGCAAAGTTAAAAATCATACAACAGCAGGTTTAGTTGGAAGCACACTAGCTTTCAGAGTGTCACTCCAAAAGCTAGTGTGCTTCCAATTAAACCTGTTGGACTATAACCAGGTGTTGTGATTTTTAACTTTGTACAAAACATAGCATGTTCAGATAGATTGAAGCGGATGCACAGGAGGTGCACAAAAGCAAGATCAACATTAATTAGAAGTTAGAGAGGTTCATTCTTTCTAATGGTTGCTCCTGAACCTGTTGGTACATGCATCTTCTGCCTGACGAAAGAGGTTTTGAAGAGAGTATTACTGGGGTGGGAGGGGTCTTTGTTCGCGGCCTTTCCAAGTAGATGGAGTCCATGGATGGTAAGTTGGTTTTTATGATGGTCTTGACTGTGTACACAGCTTTCTGTAGTTTCGGTCCTGGACAAAGCAGTTGCTGTATCAAGCCGTTATGCACCCCAATAGAATGTTTTCTGTGGTGCATATGTAAATGTTGGTGAGAGTCTTTATATACATGCTGAATTTCCTAAGCCTCCTGAGGAAGAAATGTTATTGTACCTTCTTGACCATCACATCTTCGTGGGAGGTGCAGAACAGATTATTGGCTATTGTCACTCTGAGGAACTTGACCATCTCCATCTCAGCTTCATTAACATCGATGCGTTATTGCACCATGACACCAAGCATTCTGACTCATTATTGTTTGATATCCGGCCTGCAGCAGTGGTGTCGTCAGCGACCTTGTAGAACCTAGGTCTCAGAGTTTTGAGATTATTCTGGTTGGGGTTATATTGTTGAAGGTGGAGCTGTAATCTTGAGTAGGATCCTGAGGTAGATATTCATATTACCCAGATGTTCCAGGGATGAGTGTAAGGCTAGGGAAATAGCATCTGCTGTGGACCTGTTTCTCTACTAGGCAATTTGCAAGGGATCAAGGCAGTCTGGAAAGCTATAATTGATGGGGACCATGTCTAACATCTTGAAGCACTGCATCACTATGGTGGTCAGAGCCACCGGCCGGTAGTCGTTGAGGCATGTTGCATGTGTTTTCTTTGATACTGGGAGGATAGTGGTTTTCTTGAAACAGGTTGGGACTTCAAATTGTAGCAAGGATAGGTTTCATCAGCTGGTATGTACAGGATCTGAATGCATGACTAGAGACTCCTTCTGGGACAATCGCTTTCCTCAGGTTCACTATCGAGAAGGTTGCTCTGACACCTGCGGTGGTCACAGAGGGAACAGGTGCGTTGAGGGCTTTTGGGGCTGGTGACACCACACCACTAACATTCTGCTCAAACTGAGCACAAAAAGCTTTGAGCGCATCAGGGAGGGATTTTTTTTGTCTGTTATTTTGCTATGCTTCATTTTGTGTCCCATTATATCATGTAGTCCTTGCCCCAGACGGTGGGTATTGATGGCATTAGTTTATTTACCTGTTCATTTAAATGAACAGGTAGGAGACTCATAGGCCTGGTTATTTACCAGATCTGTATCCAAATGGCTAGTTCTCCCTGTATTCCATGAGATCTAACCTTGTTAATCAGTTTTACCATGTGGAACCTTGTCAAACACTTAATGAAGTCCATATCCCATCCACCACTCTGCCTTCATCAATCCTCTTTGTTGTTTCTTCAAAAAACTCAATCAAGTTAGTGAGACATGATTTCCCACACACAAGGCCGTGTTGACCAGCCCTAATCGGTCCTTACATTTCCAAATACATGTAAATCCTGGCCCTCAGAATTCCCTCCAACAATTTACCCACCACTGATGTTAGGTTCACTGTCTATGGTTCCCTGGCTTTTCCTTTTCGCCTTTCTTAAATAGTGGCACCATGTTAGCTAACCTCTAATCTTCTGGTGCCTCACCTCTCACAATGAAACAAATTTCTCAGCAAGGGGCTCAGCAATCACTTTTCTAGCTTTCCACAGTTTTCTAGGGTACACCTGATCACGTCTTGAGGATTTATCCACCTTTATGGGTTTTAAGACGTCCAGCACCACCACCTCTGTAAGATGGACATTTTTCAGTGTGTCACTGTTTATTTCCCCATGTTCTGTATCCTCTATATTCTTGTCCATAGTAAACACGGATGTAAAATGCTCATAGTATCTTCCCCCATCTGTTTTGGGCGGCACAGTGGTTAGCACTGCTGCCTCATAGCGCCAGAGACCTGGGTTCAATTCCCACCTCTGGCAACTGTCTGTGTGGAGTTTGCACATTCTCCTCGTGTCTGCATGGGTTTCCCCTCAGTCCAAAGATGTGCAGGTTAGGTGAATTGGCCATGCTAAATTGCCCGTTATATTAGGTGAAGGGGTAAATGTAGGAGAATGGGTCTGGGTGGGTTGCTGTTCGGAGGGTCGGTGTGGACTTGTTGCGCCAAAGGGCCTGTTTCCACACTGTAAGTAATCTAATCCAGCGGTTCCACACATAGGCGGCCTTGCTGATATTCAAGGGGCCCTATTCTCCTGTTACTGTTGTCTTTAATATATATGGAGATTCTCCATAACTCTATTTGCCAAAGCTATTTCATGTCCCCTTTTTGCCCTCTTGAATTCCCTATTGAATGTATTCCTACTGACTTTATATTCTTTTAGGGATTCACTCGATCTCTACCTGACATATGCTTCCTTCTTATTCTTGACAAAACCTAAATTTTTCTAGTCATCCAGCATTCCCTACACCTACCAGCCTTGCCTTTCACCCTAATAGGCGCATACTGTCCCTGGACTCATAATCTCATTTTTGAAGGCTTTCCATTTTCTTTCCCTGCAAACCTGGTCAGAATGGTATTGAACGACAATATGAAATAGTTCAATTTTAAAGGGGCTGCAGAAGCAGAGAGACCAGGGTGTTAATGTGCACAGATCATTGACAGTGGCAAGGCAAATGGAGAGAGCACTTAATAAATTATACAATGTCTCAGCTTTATTAATGGTATAAAGTACAAGAGCAAGAAGTGATGTTGAACTTGTACAAGACACTGCTAAGACCTCAGAGTATTGTAGGAAGTAATGGTGAAACATTATAGAAAAGCTATGAATACCCTCTGGAGAAAGTGCAAAAATGACTTATAAGAATGGTTCCAGGAATGAGAATCTTCAGTTATCAGGAAGTTGAAGTTTGCACTGTTCTCCTTGGAGAGAAGAAGGCTGAGAGGAGATTTTTTTCAAAATCGATGTTTTCAAAATCAACAACAGGCTGGATAGAGTAAATAGGGAGATTTTGGTCCATTAAAGAAAATAAAAGACATGATGGTATAGATTTGGAAGTGATAAGCAAGGGTGATGTGATAAAAATCTTTTTCTCACAGCGAGCAGTTAGGATATAGAATGCATTGTTTGGAAATGTGATGTAGGCAGGTTCAACTGAGGCATTAAAGAGAGCAGATGATTATTTGGATGGAGAGAGTACACAGGGATATGGGAAAATATAGATGTGTACTACATAATTGAACTGGTCGGTCATAATCTGCCAAATAGTCGCACTAATAATTGAGGTTCGTGTGGTACTGACATTGGTATTGGGACAAGAGAACCTTGTACCGTTTGGGTACCATGCTGAGGCTGGAATTCTAGTGAGCTATGTAACCAGGGAAGTAGAGCGCCTTAAACTGAACAATTGAGTAAAGGGATCATGATTGGGTAAATGTTTTAAACCAAATAAAGACAAAAAGGCAAAATTGTAATACAAGTCATGTAATCTTTGTCCAAAGCCTCAGGACCAACTGCTTTTTGAATGCAAGACAATAAATAAATTTACACAGTTACAATCACATGTTCTGATTCAACAAGTAGAGTTAAAAATCAAGATTGTGTGCATAGCTGTGTATAAATAACTATTCACAGAGGAGAAGAACAGCCAAAAATTTGTATTTACCAGGATACACTTAGGTCTACAATAGGTACATTCACATTCTTTGGGGGGAAAAAACTTCACTTAGCTCAAACAGACTGAAAGACAAGTTTTTATTTTCCAAAGAGCCCAAACGAGTATCTACAGGTCTGTCAAGTCTTTTTCGATTTTTGGATGTGCAGATAAGATACCCAACTTGTGTTGGAAATAAATGTCAGAGAATGGCAGAAAGAGACTAATTCAAGGATTAATAGTATTAATTTTATTTTTAAAATAGATTAAATTAATGGCTGTTTCTGAACAAGTGTAACATTCATAGCAAAATAAACAAATTGGCAAGCATTGAAGTAAATAAATACGATTGGATAGCCATCACTAAGACAAAGCTACATGATGACAAGGATTGGGTCCTGAATATTGTGGAGTATACTTCATTCAAGAGGAATACAATGCATTGTAAAAGGAAATATCTAACATTGTTAATCAATGATGACATTGGTTAGAGATGACCTTGGTTCATGAGATGGAGAATTGATTTGGGTGGAGATAAAGGATAGTAGAAGAAAATAGTCACTAGTAGAGGTTGTCTAAAGACTTAACAGTAACCACACGTAAGAAGAAATACAGTAAAAGAAATATCTATGCTTGTGGTAAAGGAATTGCTATACTGATATACGTATAAACTAGAAAAATCAGGTCAGCAATAGCAACTGTATAAGGAATTTACAGAATGGTTTTGAGAGATTGTTGGAGCTGTACATTCTGAACCAACCAGAGAGCTAGTGATGTAAGACTTATTGTTATGTAATGTGACTGGATTTATTTATTATCTTAGGAGTATGGATACAACTAAGTAGCAGTAAGAATAATATGATCAAATTTTACATTTGAATTGAAAGGAAGAGGAGTTAGTTAAGACAAGTATTTTAAAATAGAGGGATTAAGTTGTTATGCAGGGTAAAATAGCTGAAGCTAGCTATTTTCTCTAGAGTATTGGAGGCTGAGGGGTGACCTTACTGAGGTTTATAAAATCAAGGGGCATGAATAGGGTGAAGAGCCAAGGTGTTTTTCTCTGGTAGGTTTAAGGTAAGAGGGGAAAAATATAAAGGGACCTAAGGGGCGATGTTTTCAGGCAGAGGGTGGTATGTCTATGGAACAAGCTGCAAGAGGAAGTGGTAGAGTCAGGTACAACAACAACTTTTAAAGGCATCTGGATAGGTACATGATCGGAAGAGTTTAGAGGGATATGGGCCAAATGCTGGCAAATGACACTAGATTCATTTAGGATACCTGGTCAGCAAGGATGAGTTGGACTGGAGGGTCTGTTTCTGGCTGTACAACTCTGACTCTAAGTGAACCGGGATATAAGGCCAGGGAGTAAATCAGTACCGAATACTGAGTACGTCGACTGCTACCAGAACAAAGTGCCCAACGTCCATTCTTGATTAAAAATATTAAGAAAACCATCAAAACTGAGGAAAAAGCATAAGATTATTCAAAGCTGAGTGACAGATCAGCTGATTGGACAGAATATAAATAATGGAGACAGTGATTGAAAGGTTAATTAGGTGGAAGAAATTCCAAAAGGAAGTTAGCTAGAAATATAATACAGGATGGTAAGAGTTTCTGCAACCAATTGGGAAAGCTCAAAGTAATCAGTAAGTTTTATTATTGGGAATTCATGGAATCCTTTGAAGAAGTAAAATGTGCTATGAATGGCGAACCTATAGACATACTGTACTTGAATTTCCAGAAAGTCTCTCTCAAGGTCCCATGTCATAGATATTGTGCCAAATTAAAAGCTCTTGGAATAGATAGAAGATTGACTGGCAGAATGTTGAGAATGCAAAAATGGGCCTTTTTCAGATTGGCAGAATACAGCAAGTGTAGTCCCACATATGGGTACTGGTGCCTCAGCGTTTTACAATTTACATCAATAAATTGGATGAGGGGAGCGAAGTTATACTAATTAAATTTATATATGACAGATACGAAAGTTTTTATTGGTCAACTCTCAAGTTATAGATCAGTAAGTTAAAAAGGACTGTGACAAAAGGTTGGAGAGAGTGAACGTGACACAGGCTGGATGCATACAAAAATACAGATAGGTTGATTGGACAAAAATCTAGCAGATGGAGTGTTAGTGTTCCAATGCACGACAGACTAAAATATTAGTGTGCACATACAGCAAATAATGAAGACTACCAATGGGATGCTATCCTTCGTTATGAGAGGAATTGAGTATAAAAGTAAGAATTAATGTTTCAGTTATACAGAGCACTGGTGAAACCATATCTTGAATATTGCACATTGATAACTGTCAAATTGGATTTTAATTAGCAGGGATCTGAGAGAGCAAACTCAACACTTAGACAAAGATTCAAAAACAACCTTGAACTGAAAAATGTCGAGTCTTTAAAAACATTGCATTCAGTTTTTTGGCTAAAAAAAAGGGAGAAACCAAAGGATCGTAGCGCACTCCAACTTTTTCGCATGTTTACAAAGGAGAGAATAACATTTATATTCTTTGAAATATGCTGAGAAGTGATAGATTATGATGAAATGTTTATCATCTATAACACTGAACTTTGCCTTATTGGTTTTTCAAAACATCAATCATTCCCGTTATTCCATAACTTTGTTTCTGTGTACGGACATTTTGTTTCGGCTGAAATCTGCGGTTCAAAATGTACCAGGAGCCGTTACAAAGTTAGAGATTTTTGTATGCATCCAGCCTGTGTCACGTTCACTGTCTCCAACCTTTTGTCACAGTCCTTTTTCACTTACTGATCTATAACTCGAGAGTCGGCCAATTTTCCCATCATGCAATATTAAATATTCCCCACACTACCAAAGCTCTGCCCTATTTGATTAGGGAAGGATGTAAATGCATTGCAATGAGCACATTGTCTTATGAGGAAAGCTTGAAAAGAAGAGGCTTCTTTTACGCTGAAGTACAGAATAGTGAAGAGTGACTTTCTTTGAAATGTATAAGATCATGAATGGACTTGGCAAGGTGGATTTCAAAGGCTGTTTTCAAAACAAAGTGACACTTTAAAAAATTAGTTCTTTTAGGATAGATCAGATGTTTTGTTCTGAGAATTGTGTGACATTAGAACTCTCTGCCTCACAGCTAGAGGCAGGATAATTGAATATTTTTAAAAGAAAGGTAGATAAAAATCTTCTGTTAAGCAATGAAATATTGAAGTATATAGGAATGCAGAATTTGGAACACAAATCAGCCATGATCTTATTGCCTGATAAAGCATGCTCAAGGGACCGAAAGGCCTACATCTTCTAATTCTTACATTCATACATACATGGATTTTTTTAAAGTCACAAAAGGGAATAGGAAGAAGTTTGAAAATAAGCTGTAAAAAAAAAGGCAAAAATCTTGAAATTAATAAATGTAAAACTTGTATAAATATAATACTAAAGAAAATAGAGGTAGGGGTCAAGTAACTAAAGGTGCAGAAGATAAATTCAAGAGTAATATTAAATGGCAGAAATGCTGAGTAATTGCTATACCTTGATATTTACAAAGGAAACTAATAAGGTAGGCATTACATGAGAAGAAAATACCAAAAAAGATATCAAAGCCTTTGAGATGGAAAGGAAGTAGATGGTTGATAAATTAGGCCAGCTTCAAAGGGGATAAAATGAATTGGTTGCATCTGCACAGCCTAAGCAAGGGAATAGTGCCAGAAAACTGGCAAGAAGCTAAAGCTGTTTCTATGTTTGCTAAGATAAATGGAATAAATGTACAGAAATGTAAACTACTTAGCTCAGTATTGGTGGTGGAAATTATATTGGATATTATGTTGGGTATATGTTGAAATTTATATTACACTCAAAAGTGTAATAGCGAAACCTCTGGAGACTCCAAATATAACAATTCAATACAGTTGGTCAAGCATGACTTTCCCTTTTGAAATCCATGCTGACTATTCTTTAAGGAAACAAACCCTTGGTTAAAGCTCCACATCAGGGAAGTAAATACAATCTCCACATAGTTGGGGGGCACGGTGGCACAGTGGTTAGCACTGCTGCCTCACAGCGCCAGAGACCTGGGTTCAATTCCTGCCTCAGGCGACTGACTGTGTGGAGTTTGCACGTTCTCCCCGTGTCTGCGTGGGTTTCCTCCGGGTGCTCCGGTTTCCTCCCACAGTCCAAAGATGTGCAGGTCAGGTGAATTGGCCATCATAAATTGCCCGTAGTGTAGGTAAGGGGTAGATGTAGGGGTATGGGTGGGTTGCGCTTCGGCGGGGCGGTGTGGACTTGTTGGGCCGAAGGGCCTGTTTCCACACTGTAAGTAATCTAATCTAATCTAATCATAGATTTCTCATATTGATCAAGTCATCTAAAGTCAGGGGACAAGCAGGAAACTGATAACAAAGGAGCTACAAAAGGGAAAGCAAACCATTGATGTTAAAGGTAGTTACTGAGACTGGCTAAAATGAGGTTTTCTATGTTGATCAGTATTGTAACCACTGATCATTATTTTTGTTACGTTTTTCATCTTTTGGAATGGATTGCAGGTTTCAGTTCATAAATTCTGGGATTTACATATTAATTGTAAGTGACATTCTCGAGATAACTTTGTTTGAGAGGAGGTGTCACCTTTTTTAATAAAACTATGTGTTAAAGGTGTGAAGTTAGACTCTGTCTGTCTATCCTAATCTTCAGTCAAACTGGTTTGATTTCCAAAGTAGGAATTTATAGAAAGTTACTGCATGCAGATTGTATGCTTCTTGAGCAAAATAGAATGTCTGCAAATACAATTTTGCAAATTCACGCCATAGACTTGTGTGTGCGCATGTATATGAGAGAATTTGAGTGTGCGTGAGAGAAATGTGTACTTGCATGTATGCGAGAGTATGGCTGAGGATGTGTGTGTGTGTGTGTATATATATGAGAGAGAGAGCATGTTTAGCCACTCTAAGTTGTTGCATATCCCGAAGTCCACCTTGAAGGATGGTCACTCAAGGCCGAATGTCCCTGAGCGTTGAAGTGTTTGTCGGCTAAGAGGAAACTTTGAGCGAGCAGTTAGTGGTGTCACTCGTAGCCATGATGTGGAGGTGCCAGTGTTGGACGAGGGGTCATGCCACACTACAAGTGATCCCACTACACTGTACTCTCCCTCTCTCTCACACTCATTGTTGCGGTCTCTCAGACTTGCTCACGACCTCCCTCCCTCTCTCGTGCTTATGCACATACACACAATCTTACATACTCTCAAACTCATGCAGTCTCTCTCTCTCTCTCTCACACACACCCTCTCTGACTCTCTCTGACTGTCTCACTCACTCTCTCTCACCTCTCTCTCTCTCACTCTCTCTGACTCACTCTCTCTGTCTCACTCTCTCTCACTCACCTCTCACTCACTCACTCTCACTCACTCACTCTCTCTCACACACTCTCCCTCTCACCTTCTCACACTCTCTCACACTCTCTCTCACACTCTCACTCTCACTCTGTCTCTCTCACACTCTCTCTCTCTCATACACTCTCCCTCTCTCATACACTCTCCCTCTCTCTCTCTGTCTCACTCATTCTCTCTCTTTCTCTCTCATACATTTCTCTCTCTTTCTCTCTCATACAGTCACTCTCACATTTTCTCCCTCTCGTACACGTGCTCGCTCACTCTCTTACACAAGCGCGCGCGCGCTCATTCTCTCTCTCTCTCTTCTCCCCCCGCGCCTCACGCGCGCCCTCGCGCTCTTATACGCATGCTCTCTCGTGGGCGCTCGCCTGAGACACTGTGACTCTCAGGTTAAACCACCACAAGTCATCACTGTGTGACTAGAGAGCTGCCCTACAGTATGGTAGCACTATGGTGACTTATCTTTAACATTGCTTAAGTAGCCCTATTCCAGTTGTGTGGCCAGATATTTTTTGGCAAGACACCACATTCATGCATTTGAACTTTCCAGAAGAGACCACTGAATAGAGTGTTGAAGCTCTCGCTAATTTCTGCATCTCCGACAGTTTGGACAAACTCGGGCTCACCAATATTTCCAACTGAAAAGCAAATTGACTGTTGCTGAAATTTTCAAGATTTGCATCATTTGTTTGGACTACAGTGATAAGAACTAGATTTTTGTAGATATCAACTATTACTGGAAAGTTCTTTCCATTGTGCTGAAAACCATGTTTTAAATACTGGGAGTAGTACTGTTGATGAAAATGTTTAAGTATGTACATTCAGATTGTTTGAATATTTACAATACTCCAGTGGTTTGGAGATTGTGGCCACTTCATAACTTTCACATTGTTTCTAACCTATTAATGCTAATTCTCACTTTTTTTTTCTGTTGCAAACATTCTGTTGTGTGCTATTGTAAAATCTTAGAAGTATGTTTAGTACATTGTTTCTAATAAAAAATATTTTGCCACATATAGTTGATAAGAATGATGTGGCATTTAAGGCTAACTTAAAAATAATTCAGTTTACTGCTTATGAGGCTGTCCATTGAGAAAGATGCAAATCTCTAATTAGCAAGATGACAAAAAGTGCAGAATGTGGGGAAGGAGTGTTTATAAAAAGACAGTGAATATGCACTATATACCAAATGTTGCAATATCGACTGATTTAAATCAACTGCTCTTTTCCATAAAAGGTAAATATATTTTTAAAATTCTGTGAAATTCAAGTCCCATACCCTATGGTTCTGTTTTTTTTTTCAGGTGTGTACTCTTGCCATTGTTGGGAATAAAACCACCTTCACAGAATCTATTCATCGTCGTAGACTCTGTCGATGAAGGCTGCAATTATACGGAAGGAGAGCAAAGGCAAGCAGGCCTGTCACGGACTATAGCAGAGCTTCTAGCAAGTCATCATGAGTTCTTCCCACCTTGGTTGTTGCTTGTCTGCTCTTCTCGGAAACAAAGTAAAATGGTGACAAAAATGTTCACAGGTGAGCTACTTCTCCCATGTAACACTGCTTGTTACACAGAATGCTAAAATTCTGTTTTTGCCCTGCAGCTTTATATTTGTCTTCAGGTTTTCTTATTTTTTTGCACCCGCTGAGTTTTATTTTTAAAAGACAGTGTCCTATAAACTATGTTCTTTTACATTTTGTCAGGTGGGTGGACTAGACATCATTCCTCAAAACTGATATTGTTGTTCTTTTCTGCAGTCTAGGTTCTCAGAGAGCAATGTTAAAGCAAACTCTTCACATTATGTTCCCACTTGTGAATTCTACATCTACAAACCAGTTAAATCCACAGTGTTGGCAATTCCTATTTCATATTCGTAGGCCCACAAAACTGATAATGTCCAGAATCTTGAGGTCACTTTATTTACATTGGTGAAATCCTGTAAGTGAACTCAGAATCACATTGAAAAATAACCCTCCATGGGGATGAGTATATGCTTTTGATGAGGGAATCCAAATTTATAACATCCTACCTTTTACTATAACAGCTTGAAATACAAAGAAATCAGTACAAATGATTGAAATTTAGATTTAACTTGTTTGAGTGTCAAATCCAAATATTTATTGCAATTCTTGGATGTAACCCAGTTGCACCTTAGTTTATGAATGTATTCTTTACAATGATTGACCTTGTAGATGTTTCTTATTGTTATATCAAATTGCTCAGCAGAATAAAATTTTGCAGTAAATCCAAGGCACTATATGAGGAAATATTGACTTTTGTGTCACCTCCAGATGAAGAGATCCTTTCTAGGAAAGCATATTCAGCATATGGACATATTCAGCTCATTTTTTCAAGTTGCTGCAAAGACAAGGCAGAACCTATTCAGTCAAGAAGACACTGCATAATTTTTACACGCAGGCAGGACAGAAAATAATGAGAAGCCTCTTGGTACCCTTTTGCCTCAGTCTAGGATTTGAAAAGAAGTGTTTGTCATTAAAAATATTTACACACTGGAGTCCATGGTTAACTATCAGCTGAGTTTGTGCCTGAAGTTAATAGTATCAGTGTTGCAGTGGTAGAAATAATTTGGTATGCAATGATGGTGACTAGGTGAGCGGTTGCATCTGCCTTTTTTAAATCTGGAATGCAGTTACTGAATTTTTGCTTACCATATTTTCCAATTTCACTGTTGTGGCATCTTTGGAGGTTTCAGGATAAAAATTGCCATTAGGAAAAGTCTACAGTGAATGCTATTGCTTCACACCTGACCACAAAATTTGGGTCAACATCTATAGCTATCCAAACTTGTATTTTCCAATATACTACAAGCAGTATGTTCAGTATGGGAATCTGTTTAGCTCAGTTGGCTGGATTGTTGGTTTGCAGGACAGTGTGGTGTCATTAGTATGGGTTCAATTTCCATCACCAGTTTGAGGTTACCATGAAGGACTCTCCTTCTCAACCTCTTCCCTTACCTGAGGTCTAGTGACCCTCAGATTAAATCACCACCAGTTGCTGATCTCTAATAAGAAAGCAGTCCCTATGGTCTGGCCTGATAAGACTATGGTGACACAACAACAACAGCAAATACTCAGTGCAGGATATTTAAGCATATATCAGTATAAGTCTCATTGCAAAACTATAATGGTATCATTCTGTAGGCTATGACTATAATTGTGCATGTGTATATTTTCAAAAGTATTTTAAAACAAATCAAAGCTGAACTTTGAGAGCATTTTCCTGTCAAAAGCTACCTTAAAAATGATTTCCTGATGTGAAGGTAAAATTTTGGAGAGACAATGTGATCATGTCAGTTCACATTGTTCAGTATGAACTGTATCTATAGGAAAGTAGTGCTGAGGAGCAGGAATATGCCATTTGGCCCTTCACACCTTTTTGCTATTTGGCAAGGTCAGGATGATCTGGTTATGGTCTCAACTCCACTTCTCTCACTGTAGATGATGACTTTTTTGTATACTATGACTTGAACAAAAACTATTAGATTTCTTTTAGTACCACTGAGCTTCCTCAATTACAGTGATTTAGTTTTTGCTTCATCAAGATCAATACCATGTCCATATTCAATAGTGTTCATGAGTCTCGTAATACATGTTGCCAAATTTATATGCATACATATATGTTATGCTGATTTTGGACATCTTGATTTTGTTTCTGTTCACCAGATAGTTTTGATGAGATGCAAACATATATTGTAAATGCTAAAATAACAGAGTACTTGTTATGATATGATTTGCAGAGTTGAAAAACCCAGTTTGTTGTAAGAGCTGACCGTCTGAAAACTTGTTTGTATCAATGTTATCCTCACTTTACTTGACTAAGCTGCCTGAAGTGTAATGGATCAAAATTCGCCATCTTGCTGGCTTAACCGCCATCCTCTTTTTAATACAACCCTTGCAAACCTTGTTTACTAGCAAGATTGATTGCTTACATTAACACAGACTGTTCAGTCTCCTTAATATATGGGCATGCTATATAATAGTGGTCTCCAACAGTAAATACCAAAAGATTATATCACCATTTTGCTTTGTGATTATGCTGTCTTGTGGAAAAGTGACACAGCTCCAGCTGAACATACTTTGCTTTGACTTATGTTGGCATTTATGTGGAAATATTGTGACTGTTATTCATAAAATTTGCGAATTTTGGCAGAAGGTACTACTATGAGTAGGTGAAAGTGCAGTGTAAACAGTCAGGGTTTCAGATTGAGCATCTACTGGTCACTCCTTATCCATGCAGCACCTTGTAACAAAACATCAGTTCAGAAAATAATAATTGAGCTGTTGCCTTGTTCTTTATTAATTCCTGGAAGCATGTAAAATGGCTTCATTCATCCAGCCTGTACATGGATATTTTGTCATCTAGATTGAAAGGCAGTTGGACATGTGCAGATCATATTGCAGCTGATAGAATTGAATAGAGCATAGTACTATGAAATACCAACATAAAACCACATGCCTCTTATCGTTGGAAGGTTAATTAGTTGAACTCGTGGAATTTATTCAGAGTGTGTTTATTATCTCAATATCCATTTGGCTCTGCTCCAGTTCTTACAGTTCCAACAGAATGAGGTTCAGCCACCTTGGACACTTGGGTGCCTATCTTTCTGATGTGGTTTGGATGTTTGTTTCTGTGAAGGCATTAAAAATTAAATTTACATGAGCAGTTCATATTGTAACCAGCTCTCTGTGTACAGGTTGCTTAGGTATGCAGCTTGTTTGTGACCAGTGGCATCTAACAGAAATAATTAAACTTGGATTTTTTTTTCCCTGTTGTGTTATTTAACAATTTTCATAGTTGTTACCATCAAATACAGCACTGAAGAGTTTGTTTTTTTTCCATATAGTTATGATTGTGATTGAGGGGGCAAAAAATACCTTCTATTCCCTGATATCTCGGGGTAGGTAAAGAAAGTACACTGATGAGATCTGCTTACTGCTGTTTTAACTGAGGCATAATTGTTTTTTATTGTCTTAATGTTTTATATGAAAGATTTTCTTTTTACAAAAAGCTGTATTTTAAAGCTGGGAAGAAAAGACGTAGCATACCAAATGTCTCATTAGAAGATCATACTGGCTTTTGTTATCAGTCTACACGTTATAAGAAATCATGTTAATTACTTGATTTCGAAGTTTAACTAGATTAAAACTCTGGTGTAAGCCTGTTGATAAGAAAGCAAATGTGCTGTCTAATGCTTATTACCCAGCTTTATGAAGCAAAATCTCAATGAAATGAGATGACAGCACAAACAGGTCTGTGCTGCTTAGCACACAGAATTGTGATACAGCTTTTTATCGTTAAATTATTTCTACCTGCTGAGGACATCATACACTTCCACCACACACACCCTGTAGCCTACCACTATAAATTCATTTTTGGACAAAACTAAATCTCTTGACAATCTGGATGACTTTTTTTCCATTTTAAAAGCTGCCTCAATGGTTAACTATACTTTGCTTTGAAACATTGTTTGCATTTTCTTCGCACTTCCTGCTCAGTCCCACAATCTAACTTGTCTCCTCAATGCTGCCAACACCAGACCTGTTCAAGCGTATGATACTGCTGTGCATGAGCTGGGTGGGATCCCAGAACATGCCAAGAATTGGAGTTCCCAACCTCTAACAACAGCACGCAAAAGCACTCCATAGTGTTCTGTCACCCCCATCACCCCACACTCAAAATAGGTAAGATTGTATTTCTTCACAATATCTGGAAACATTGCATTGATGATTTTTTTATTTCTTCCTGGGCATTTATCATTGCAAATCTGTAAACTAAATCATGTTGCTATACAATATGTATTTTAATTATTCTAAATTTTTCTTTAAATTCTTACTTTGGACATCAGAAATGTCATTTACCAAACCAAATTAGTGTACAAATCTTTTTCTATGAAGTGTTCTGATTGCTTTGTGGGGAAACTACCTAGGTTCTGAAACCTTTCATAGAATGGCTACAGCACAGAAAGAGACTGTTAAGCTCTGTTGACAGCTCTCTGCAGCAGGAACTTAATCGCCAGTGCTCTCCATTTTCCTGTAGCTCTGCAAACCTTTTTACCTTTCAGTTAATCATGCAATTTTATTTTTAGGTGATGATCGAACCTGTCTCTATCTCACTCTAAGGCATTCTACTATCAATCCTAACCACTCACTGTGTAAACATTTTGTTTCCTCATGTTGCTTCTTTTGGCAATCTGGTTTTCCATTCTTCCTGTCTGTTCTCCCTATTCACTTTGTTCAGAATCCTCATGAATTCGTATAGCACAATCACATTTCTCCTTGCTCTCCCTTCCTGAAGATAAACAGTTCCAGCTTTTCCCATGTATCCACATAATAGAGTTCCTCATACTTTAAAAACATTCTTGTAAATATTTTTGGTGCCATCTCTAATGTTCTTCACATCCTCCTTTCAGTGCTGTGTGCAGTTTCTGAGACCAGTGCAGCAGATAATTGCTTCATATCTTCATCTGCTGTTTGTCCACCCATTCCATCAGCCTGTCTCTTTTTTTTGAAGCTTTGAACAGGATTCTCATTCATGGTCTTAAGGCATGCTTCTATTTACTAGATTTATCAAATTGTAAGCTTATGGGCTCACTAGCTGCTCAGCAATCAGCTGTTTTATCTGTGCTGTGATCAGTTATATTAAGAGATTAATGGAACTCTTGGTATCTAAAACTCTGATCAATTTTGTGTTACTACCCTCTTTATTTTTTAATTCAGTATCCTAGATTTGGTCGGTAGATAGAGCATTGATTTTGAATCTTCGATAAATGGATCAACTTTAGTTTTTATGCTGATTAATTCAGCCTCACTTGTAATCTAAATTAATTAAATATGGTTAAGAGTTTACCAATATTCTCACCCAACCCTGTTCTATTGTTTCTTTGCAGTCTCTGTTGATTGTGATGTTATTCTGACTCTACTTTTTAATTTTTCCTGCCTTAGTTTTAGGTCCTGCTCCTTTATATCTGGCTTGCAATATTCTGGCATGTTTTTTGAATTTCTGCTGTGCTGTCTCCCACTCCTTTATATTCAGTCTACAATCTTTAGATGACTAAACTGTGACTGTGGATGGTCAAGAGAAGTGCACTCTTTACTAAAATAACCATAAGAGGATAACATGATCAAGATGACTCTCTGATCAAAAACCAAATTGCCTGTTAAGGTTCATACTGCAATGTTGTGATATCTCAGCAAGAAACCATTATCCCATTCAAATAGAAAATAAAACTGATGAAGGAGAATTATAATCTGGAGCTTCTCCAACAGCTTAGTGAGTAAGTGCTCCCATCTGGTTGTAATGATTTATCTACCAAAAGGATTCCATGTGTGACTATTGACTGCGCTGGGCTATCTTTCCCTCGGGTGATATGAGGGGTATTAAAATTTGGCCAAGCACCTTTCCTCTTGAGAAATGTTAGCCACTATTTCTAACCCACATTATCATAAAGTCATCTCTGTTAGGGAGTTTGTAAGTATGGATATCTGATCTGGGTATGATTGAACTGAACAATACCAATTTCTCCCTCCCATCTAAAGAAAGAAAGTAAAGAAAAAATTGCATTTATGTAGTGACTCTTATAATTTCAGAACTTCACAGAATGCTTTACAGCCAGTAAAGAATTTTTCAGATGTAATCCCTATCCTAATGTTTCAAAAGTGATAATATGTTGTGCACAGCTACATCCTACACATGGCAATGTGACATTGAGACTATAATCTATTTTTGTGGTATTAATTGAAGAATAAATATTTCAGGACATCAGAAATCACTCCCCTCTTAGGATAAAGTCATGGAATCTTTTCCCATCCACCTGAGACATTGCATCAAAACTTCAATTTAACATTTCATCTAAAATACAGCACCTTCAGTAATGCAGCAGTCCCTCTGTTTTTTGTTGGAGTGTTAGCTTTTATTTGTGTGACCCCCCCCCCCCCCCCAATCACTGTGAATATTCAAGGTTAAAGTCTGAAAATAACTTACAAATACTGGCAGCATTTGTAGTCTTGTTTTGCAGCATGAATCACCACTTCAACAGTTAAAAGAAAAACATTGTCAAGGAGAATGTAATCATGTTGCATTAACAGGCTGAGATAAAATCAGTTTGCTATGTTTCAACTTGTTGAATAGTGCTTCTGCAGAAAAAGACTACATTTTTAGTTTGTAGTCAAGAGCGTCTCAGTATTATGAGTTTTGAACTTATTACATTTCATTCCATGTGTCTTTCCTCTCCTTGTTGCCCCACAATAGTTTAATCAAACTATACTGATTTTATAACTTTCTGAGGTGGTACTGATAGAGGCTTTAATTTTGTAATTGGATTTATTTGTTATTTGGAGTATATAAGGGACTGGTTTTTTGCGAGTTGTGTGCACTGCCCTGGAGTATTGAGAGACTGGGAACACTCATTTGATAACCAAGAGCCTCAAAGGGAAACCAGGAAATGCATTTGAGTGATTGTTTATGGAAAAAGAGGAAATTAATAAATCAAGCAGTTTAGTCCACAATTTCCTTTTGAGTATAAAAGTGATGTGTTTTTGAAAAAAATCTGAACAATGATGCAGAAGGCAAAGTTACAGGGTAGAAGACCTGTAAGTTATGACTATGACATGCAATATGCAGAAAACTATGGGAACTCAATTACAATGAATTGAGGTCTACCAAAATTGCTACCCCAGGGCTGCTTCAAAAGCATGCTACCCCTCTTTCCCAGAAACAAAATACAGCAGGCCAGAATGACATTCATAGAGACTGGTTTGTAGTCAGGAACTTGCCCAAATTCTATCTCCTTCATGCAACCCTACTCTGAATGAAAATTACCAGTGATGTTTTTGACTATTACAATTTGGAAATTCAGAGTTTTCTGTCTGTGACTTGTACCAAAGTTAATTGCACAGGTGTGCACATTGTTTGTAGGCAAGGATGATTCTTTTAAAATATTGAATAGAGTTCAATCCAGATGCTAGGAAGGCTCTTCCACTCATTAGAGAGCTCATGATATCTTGTGTTAGCAGAAGCAATACTGGTTGTGTCAGGCTATCATGGCAGGATGAGACCTTAAGTGAGCAGTAATTGTTCATTTAAGTGCCTGAATTTATGATGGTGTAGGACAGCTGCCGACAAACTTTCTTGCCCCAGACTTGTGTAGGGCAGAGACAGGAAGTGGCAGGTTCCCCACCTTGCAGCCTTCCACCGACAGATGAAAATGCATTTCTATTGAACTGTAATTAAATGCAGTAAATTGATTGTTGGGCTTTTGTGTTTAACTTTATAGTAAAGTATATTGTACTTTTGCATCCTGAGGCTTCTCTTTGCTTAATTATGTGACAAGCGACCATGCCGTTGAAATTTAGTAGAAACATGTACTTCTAAGTTTATGCAAGTGCAAACATATATGTTTGGAAAGCAACAAATTCAGTTTACAAATTTTTCAGTGAATGGAACGAAGTCCCTCTGCCATGGCTTTCGGGGAAGTAGGTTTCGGGGAATGACCTTGTTTGGGGAATGACAGAAAATAGAGCCACATACTACAGGATGTAGCTAATCCAAATACTACTACTGGAAGTTGTATCCTCCTAAGCAAGATGACATGTTCCCAAAAGCCAGTGCATAGTCACAGAGCTGCCTGCTCGGCATCATCATCAGGAGCAGTGGTTATTACTTAAGCTGCATCTGAAGGACAAGGGTCATCAATAAATGTGCATCCTCAAACATAAATTGGGCTTGAGAGTTGGCGTTAGTCAAACAAGAGCCCATTAAGTGGGAGACTGGGAGGGTCACCATGGATGATGCAGGTGAGGAGCAATTATGTGTACCAAAGAATGCTCTTTGGAGGGTTGGTGCAGACACAATGGGACAAATAGCTTCTCTGTGCTCTGTAGGAATTCTATGATTCTAAGCAGGTTGGCCATCCTTCTTGGTGCAGAGAGCTATTGAATGTGATGATGAACATGCCTGTGAAGCCCCCAGTGTCTCAGCTAAAGAGATCGCGAGGAGGTTGACTAACAGTACGGGCTCTATATTGAAAGAATTCCTGTATTTAGCAAGGTCAGATTTTGTAGAGTTTGATCTTGTAAGAATTTGATGTATGCTTCAAAGTAATTTAGTGGATTATTCTTACATAAAATTGTTGATTATTAAGTTACTTCTCATTTTGTGATAAGGCCCAGCTAATGTGGAAAGCATTTTCGATCAACATAGAGTTTGAGGCAGGATACGTGAAAGAAAGATTTGTTCTACATAGTCTGTGATCATGTGACTTTTGTAAGAGATTTGACCAAAGTTTAAAAAATGGCAAGAAATTACTGCTCGAGTCTGCAAGAGCATGCTTTGAAGCACATTTGGAGCATCACAGCCAAGAGTGAAGGAGAAATCCTGAAATAAAGTACCAATCAAAGAAATTGTATAATTTTACTCAGTAAAAGAAATTAATTTCAGACAATATGAATGCATTGGTTACGTCTGTAGACCATCTTATAAAAAGGCTGAGCATTACTGGCAAATTAATATTGACTGCTCATTTGAACTCTGAGAAATGGCAGGGGTTAGACAAGTTAGAGTGAGGGTTATGCGACAAAGCTCAAGAATTGAAGTTCATAAAACCCAAGAACTGCTGGAAAGCTGAAACAATCATTTCAGTACATTTGAGTATAGGAATTGGGAGATCATGTTGTGGTTGTACAGGGCATTGTACAATTGCTACATTCAGTTCTGGTCTCCATGCTATAGGAAGGATATTGTGAAACCTGAAAGGGCTCTCAAAGGATTTACAAGCATGCTGCCACAGTTGGAGGGTTGGAGCTACAGATAGAGGCTAAATAGACTGGGGCTATTTTCCCTGGAGTTTTAGAGGCTGAGGGGTGACCTTACAGAGTTTTTAAACATGAAGGGCATGGATATGATAAATAGACAAGGCCTCTTCCCCAGGGTGGGCGAGTCCAAAACTAGAGGGGAAAGATATGAGGGCCCTAAGGGGCAACTTTTTCATGCAAAGGGTGGTGCGTGTATGGATTGAGCTGCCAGAGGAAGTGGTGGAGGCTGGTACAATTGTATCTTTTAAAGGCATCTGAATGGGTATATGAATAGGAAGGGTTTCGAGAGATATGGGCCAAATGCTGGCAAATGGGACTAGATTTAGATAGGATATCTGGTTGGCAAGGACGAGTTGGACCGAAGGGTTTGTTTCCATGCTGTATATCTCTATTTATATAAATGATTTGGGTGTGAACATAGGAGGTATGGTTAGTAAGTTTGCAAATGACACCAAAATGAGAGGTGTAGTGGACAGCAAAGACGGTTGCCTCAGAGCACAACAGGACCTTGATCAGATGGGCTGAAGAGTGGCAGATGGAGTTTAATTTAGATAAAAGTGAGATGCTGCATTTTGGAAAGGCAAATCAGGGCAGGACTTAAACACTTAATGGTAAGGTCCTGGGGAGTACTGTTTAACAAAGAGACCTTGGAATGCAGGTTCATTATTCCTTTAAAGTGGAGTCGCAGGTAGATAGGATAGTGAAGAAGGTGTTTGGTATCCTTGCCTTTATTGGTCAGTGCATTGAGTATAGGAGTCAGGAAGTCATGCTGTGGCTGTACAGGACATTGGTTAAGCCATTACTGGAATACTGCATGCAATTCTTGTCTCCCTGCTATAGGAAAGATGTTGTGAAATTTGAAAGGGCTCAGAAAAGATTTACAAGGATGGTGCCAGGATTGGAGGGTTTGAGCTATAGGGAGAGGCTGAATAGTCTGGAGCGTTAGAGGCGGAGGGGTGACCTTATAGAGGTTCATAAAATCATGAGGGGCATGGATAGGATAAATAATAAGGTCTTTTCCCTGGAGTGGGGGAGTCCAAAACTACAGAGCATTGGTTTTAGGTGAGAGGGGAAAGATATAATTGGGCCCTAAGGGCCCATGTAGAGCATGGTGCATGTATGGAATGAGCTGCCAGTGAAGTGGTGGAGGCTGGTACAATTACAACATTTAAAACTCATTTATATGGGTATGAGTAAGGGGAGGGATTTAGAAGGACATAGGTCAAATGCTGGCCAGTGATGCTAGGTTTATTTCGGATATCTAGTTGGTATGGACAAATTGGTCCAAGTTGTACATCTCTGTGACTTCGACTGTATTAAACAGAAATTGATGGAAATCTCAGCACATCTGGTGGCATCTGTGGAGAAAAAAGCAGACTTAATATTTTGGGTCTGGTGACTCTTCATCAGAATTAGCAGTAGCAAGCAAAAGATAATATGTATGCTGAAGACAGAGGGTGTAGGATGTAAATAAGTCAGAGGATAGATGGAGATGGAGCCCAGAGGGGGAGAGAGGCATATGGGCAAACAAAGGGATGAAAGTTGCTAAGCCAGGGAAGGAGTAAAGCTGGTAATGGAGACTATTAGGTGAAAATAAGTCAGCAATGCTGAAAGTAACCCATATAATAACAAGGCCTGGTGTGTGGCAGTAGGTAAAAGCAATGGAGGAAGGTGTTCAAGCCCTAAAATTATTGAACTCGACATTGAGCCCTGATTGCGGCAGGGTCCCCATGGGGAAAATGAGATGCTTTTCTTCTAACCTGTGCTAAAGTTATGCTGGAGCACCACAGCAGGCTCATGACACATATTGGCCAAGGAACATGGTGCTTTGTTGAAGTGGCAGGTAACTGAAAGCTCTGTGGACAGAATGTAGGTGATTCATAAAACAATCGCTGAGTCTGCGTTTCATCTCCCCAGTGTAAAAGAGACCATATTGTGAGTAGCGAACACAGTAGATTAGATTGGAGTACAGGTAATTTGCGACTTCACCTGGAAGTAATCTTGAATAGTGAGGAGAGAGGAGATTAATTGGTGAGTGTTGCACTTCTGTTGTATGGGAAGGTGCAATGGTGGTGTGGGAGAGCAACAGACGGGTGGACCAGAGTGCCCTGGAAGGAGAGCAGTCCCTATAGAATGCTAACAAGGGAGGAGAGGGGAATATGTCTCCAATGGAGGGATCACGCTAAAGGTGGAGGAAATGGTGGCTTATGATCCTTTGAATGGGAATGCTGCTAGGTGGAATGTGACAACCAGCAAAACTCTGCTTTGTCTCCACAGATGAGTTTTTCCCACAATTTGTTTTTTTTTCTTATTTCGTAAATGTTATGTTAAATGTAATACAATGAGGGGATCAAGCTAAATAAGCGACCTTCATGACAATTATCATCTGACTTAATTTCACATATTGGATTGAAATGTCATAACCCAAGAAGTGAATCCCGAAAAGAGTATAAGGGCTGTAGGAGTAAACTCAAGATGGAAATCAGAAGCACAACAAGGGGACAAAGTGATAGCTTTGATAAATAGGGTTAAGGAGAATCCAAAGGGATTCTACAAATACATTAAGCACAAGAGAGTAAGTAAGGAGAGAGTAGGGCTCCCTAAAGATCATTAAGGTCTCCTATTTCTGAAACCGCAGGAATTGGGTGAGATACTAAATGAGTATTTCACATTGGTATTTACTGTGGAGAAGGATGTGGAAGCTAGAGAAATTGGAGAAATAAATAGTGATAACTTGAAAAATGTCCATATTGCAGAGGAGGTGGTGCTGGCATTCTAAAACACACAAAGGTGGATAAATCCCCAGGACCTCATCAGGTATATGCTAAACTCCATGAGAAGCTAGGGAAGTCTTTGCTGGGCCCCTTGCTGAGATATTTGTTGTCATCGATTGCCATATTCAGGTGCTAGAAGACTGGAGGGTGACTAATGTGGGGGGGGGAGCGGGGACGGGGGGAGAGAGAGGAGGCGGCCCTGGTTTGTGTAACATTTGGTAATCCGTAGAAACTGGGTGTGTTAAATCCTTCAGATTTCATTCTTTGGAGGTTTGTCTCGTTAATTTCACTCTCTTGTGGAGTTTCTTCACTCATGCTGTAATATGGTTTTCTACCTGTGGAGCCACCTGTTGGTAGGTGTTGGTATCTGCAAGTAGTGTGTTTGCTTTTTCAATGTACTCTGTTCTGTTCAGGATGATGGTCATCAGCCCTTTGCCTGCAGTGCATAGTTAGTTTAAAATAGTATAAGAAGCACCACCTGTGTTAAGTACCTAGTCAATATTCATATATTATTGATCCTTTGTCTTTTGTCTTGCATGTATCTCATAAGCAAGAAGCATTTAAATATATAGTCAACTTGAATTTTGCTGAGAAAAAAAGACATTTTTATCAAAGTTTTTTGTCTTGCATTCGTTAGGACCTTTTATAAGAATACCAATTTAAGAGGAACAAACAGCATTTATCCTATATATAAGCGAAGAGTGCTGATTGGTTAGCAAGTGGACTTCAGTTGGTTGAGACATTGCCATTGAGAATGTATAAATTGATTATTGATGGTTAATTGCCATGGAAGGATTTGAAAATAAGGTACAGAGAGAAAACAAAGATCAGATGTTTAAAATCAAGCCATTGCAGGACCAGAACCAATGCAGATCAACAAGTGCAAGAGTATAGCTAGATAAGACAGGTGCACGTAAAACATGAACAACAAAGTTATTAATATTCCTATGTTTACCAAAAACTGGAATATGGGAGACCAAACTAAGACTGCATTTAAATAGTTAAGTATGGAGGTTCAAAAAGAAAATCTTGCATGAACGTTTCAGCAGATGAGCTAAGAAAGGAGCAGAATTATGAGGTGTTTCAGACATGGGAATAGATAAACTTAATGATGCAAAATAAGTGACCAGTAGTTCATTTCACTGTCAAATATATCACTAAGATAGCAGGCAGTTTAGTTTAGGCTCGTTGTGAGAGATGGAGCCAGCGGCTTGGGATGGAGTTTTGACTGAGCACTGAAGACAATAGCTTCAGTCTTGGGTCCAAGGTTAAAGGTTTGGCAACAGGTAGAGAAGGCATTGCCTGAGATATTTGGCTATGATCATACAGATGAGATTGGAATCAGGCAAGTGCACTCTCACCCAGTTGGATGACAGTAGAGGAGGCAGGTAAAGGATGAGAACAGTGTTTACTTTTATCACATTCACAAAGAATGTCTTTTGTGATCTTGATAACACCTTTTTTTTAGTACTATGTCAGGAATAAAAATACAATTGAAATTGGAAAATGGAATTCTGGGAGACATGGTCTTACATTTGGGAGGACAAAAACTTTCAAGAACTTGAAAAAGAAATGGGAGATTGTAGATGGGCAACTGTGACATATTCCATAATTTTCTTTTTGAGGAGAGTTGATGGCAGATTTAACTGAGAGAATACACCTGAAGAGAGAGAACTTTTAATATCAACTGACCTGAGGCCCAGAAGGAGAAGTTGGGTGATCAGATTAGTGGGAATATGGTCAAAAGAACTGGATGATCTGTATTCAGAGGCTTGAGGGGAGATAGGAGCGAGATGAGTGAAAAGTACAAAGTTCGTTGTGGTATCGGGGAGCTTTAAAGGAAATTTGTTTTGGTGCACTAGTGGAAATGACAGAAATGATATGGACAGCTAATTATGCATTCATGAGCTCCTCAAATATTTTGGGAGGACAAAGGAGGGAACATGGGGCGTTTTCCAGTAGAGTCCAGAAGGTGGGTTACCTTTCAGTTTTACAGGATGATCCTGGAATAGTGAATAGTTTTACCAGGGTCCAAAGGGTGCTTTTAGTGGTCCTGCGACATCTAGCAACGAATTGTTAAACAGTCATCTGCCATACCCTGGGCCAAGGTAATATTGGTCAAGGAACTAATTCTCCTTTATTTGTGATTTTATTCAGTACAAATCATTATTTCATTCACAACTTGTCTCCTTGATAAGAATGAGAACTAGGAACAGGAGTGTGCAATTCAGCCTCTCGAACTTGCTCCGCCATTTAACACGATCATGGCTGATTTCATCTCTGCCTCAACTCCACTTCTCTGCCCGCTCCCAATAACCTTTTAACCTATTACTTGTTAAAAATCTTCTATCTCCTCCTCAATTTTATTCATTGTCCCAGCATCCACCACACTGGTGAACTACACAAATTTGTGAACCTTTGAGAGAAGTACTTCCTCCTTATAACTGTTTTAAATTTGCCAACCTTTAGCCCAGTTAGTATGACCTATCATGCTAAATTGCCAGACAAGAGGAAACATATACACTTTGTCTACTTTGCTAATCCTCCTTAGCATCCTATGTACTTCAATTAGATCTCTCGCCCTTCTGAATTCTAGCGAGTATAGGCCTAAACTGCTCATTATCTCTAGAACAGGAGGATGTTAAAGCCAGCAGAATGGAAGGCCCAACTGCATTCTCTAGGATATTGACCCAATCCATCAATGAATTTTAGTCCTCCAGTTCATCCAGATATCATTCATACCCACTCACATCCATACCCACAATGGGCGTAACTCATGAACCCTGTAACAACACTTGTCTTTGAATTGATCATGTAATTGTCAAAAAAAAACAAGCATCCCTCAAACCTCTCCCTTGAAAATCCTATTAAACTAATAATGAAACCATCAAAGCAGACAATTGAAAGCCACTTTGTACAGACACTGTTCTCTCATAAAACTATCGATCAAACTTCCCAGTGCACCTGTGTTGACAACAGTCCCACATACCCCCATGAGTTGAATCCGTAGTGGGGCTTGGAACTCAGCTAAGTATTCTGTAAAAACAAATGTAATGGCAGTGGGTAAACTCAAGCAAGATAGATCTGCATAGAAGCATTTATTTTAACCCAGTTGGTTTTTGTCTTTTTATGTTTCACATGAATCTCATCTCTCACTATTAATTTTTCCTCTATTTGTGCAATAAATATCCCTTGAATACAGCATTTTCTGCTTCAACTATCCAATATGGGTCAAGTTCCATATTCTCATCACTACGTAAACAAATAATTAATCAGGATATTTGATCTCTCATTGTCCTAGATAACCCACACTTTACTGATGTAGGAGTCTAAAAGTTGAGATCACTTGAGTGCTTGAAACTGGAGCTGTAGAACTGAACCTGAAAGTAAAACTGATTTTAATAAGAAAAAAATAACATGTTTTGAAAGTGGTAAATTAATTCTTTAAGATACAAACTAGTGATGTGTGGTTTATCTTTAGAGGAGTTAGGAAGAAGTTTCAAAGAGAGCAAAAGAAGAAAGGAACACATCATGAAAAGTGTCTAATGAGTAGTTCCCATTCATCTTGACCGTACAAATGAGCCATTCAGACTTCGAATTTACAATAGAAACCATCTTCCCGAAAAGACAATTATGTTAATCCCAGAGGTAGTAATTATAGATGACTTTCACTGTGTATTGATAATTAAATATGTTCTATCAATGCCTGAAACTTGCAGTTTGGGACCACCAGAGTCTCATTTGTGCTTTCCTCTGCTAATGTAATTTGCATGTTTGACCTTGCCTTTTGAAACAAAAGTTTTTCTGGGAAAGTGCAGAATCAGATAATTATTATCCCTTTTGCTACCTCCACCTAAATGTGGAAACTTATCAAATCTAAACCACCAATAGGAATATTTGCTCACTCTTAATCACAGTGGGGAAAAAGAAGTGTATATGAGATAAATAGAATAAACTATTACAGTAATAAGTGTCAGAGAATACAAAGCTCCATCACATACAACATTGCATTACTTGTGTCAGCACTAAACCTATGTTGTGCTTTCCTTACTTTACGTGACAGTATACTGTGTTGCTTTAGACGATTTATTGGTACTGATTATTCAACAATGTAACTTCCATGGGAGAGCAAATTTACTGTGGGCAGACTCTTCAAGGCATAATTGCTATGGGGAGCTTTTCTTTTACATTTTTTGAATTATGTTTAGCTGCTTTCTTTGTTTTGCTGTGCTCTTCAATGTTGATCAGGGACTGACTGGAGAATACTTTATTGTTAATAATCACTGCAAATAGCTAAAGCAACTGACCAGTCTGTTCTAAAGCTGACATTTAACTGGTAAGGAAGTAATTGGTTCCATAACACTGAGTCAATTTATTCTTAAAGAAAGGGAAGTTGTGGCAGTGTGATAAATGTCACATTACCGTTTGTATACTTAGAATGCTGAACCCAGACATTAATGTGAAGAATCTTTTGTTGCTTGTTCATGACTCCTATGATCTTAAGACTGCCATTGCGTTTGATAATAAAATCCTTCTATAATAACAAGGCATAGCAAAATGCTGTACTCATGAGTCAATATCCATATAGATTTGAACAAAATCTTAAATTCTATTTATTGTGAAATATTTCAAGCTATCAAACTTTTGTCTGACCTTACCATACAAGTCAAAACCGCAGCTTTTTGGCACCTAGCTATATTTCTCAAAATCCGTGCTGTACAGTTGGTAAATTCAAATTGGGCAGCGGTTTTAAGTGGAATCTCGTGTCCATGTTTTTAGCCAACAGAGAAATCAAATATGGTATACTTGTTCTGAAACTGAGGTCTAAGGAGTCAAATAGGGTATTGCGATGTCAATGATAAACTTTTGACTTTGTTTCCTTTGGAAAGTGAAAATGCAGTCCTTCATAATTGTCCACATTTAGCCATATCCAATCTGAGAACTTTCATCATTATATGATGGTAAAAGAGGATGATTGTGAAAAAAAAACCAAAGGGCTGGAAAATCTTAGCAGGTCTGGCAACATCTGTAAAAAGAGGAAGAGTTAATATTTTGATAGAGGGCAATCCCGAAAAAAAAATCGGATGAATTAAAATGTAAACTCGTTTTCTGTCTGTACAAAATTTCAAACCTGCTGAGTTTTTCCAGAATTTTTTTTGGTATTTCAGATTTCCAGCATCAGCTGCAGTATTTACTTTTATATTTATTTAAGGTGATTCCAAAATCAAGGAGGAGGATTCATGGGGCTGTACCCAAGCTGAGTCACTGCTGTTAGAAAACAGTATATTGGTCATATTTTTAAATTGTTGGGATATTCATAATATTACATTTAAAAATCCTTTGGAAAACAAATTTGTCAATTGATGATATGGATATTTTAATTGTCAAAAGTGCCTTCATTTGCCAAGAATACCAATTATGTCCCTAAGCTGGATACATTTTTAGTATTAAGTCTTAAAAAAAACTGAAGCTGACACTACAGGTAGAAATACTAAGTTTGTGTGTGTGTGTGCGCGCGCAAAGAAACTGGTGTGTGTTTTTTGAAAATTGTTCTTTAAGTTGAATCCATATTAAATCAAAATGGTTGGTGGAGGCAGAAACCCTCAGTGTTTAAAAAATGCTTGGATGTATGCTTTAAGTACCATATGGCTATGGATCAAGACCTGGAATGTAGGATTAGGCTGAGTAGCTTTCTTATTTGGCATGGAAATGAGTCATATGGCCAACTTCAGTACAATAGAACTGCCCCCTGGAATTCTGGACCTGCTACTCATTATCTTTGACATACCATCCATCATCCTCGAGCCTTACTCTATCTCCTTTACCTTCCCTACTTTCACGTGACTTCACCAGTAACCTTCCCAGTATGTCCCTTGATCTTTACACAATAATGTCTGACCTACCATTCTTAGACATTGACTTTCCCAAGCTTGCTTCTGTTGTTCTGTGCAAGGCTTTATTAATTTAAGGCCAGTTACAACAGCAACAGCCCTCCCCCCACCTATCACATCCTTGGTCAGCCATGCCCCTTTTCACAGCTGCTACCCAATTTCAATCATCGGTGCTTCCATTTATGTGGTTCAGAAGCTTCCCATTGCAAGAAAAATTGGCTCTTACATGGTTCAAGAGGGCTGCTGCACATCATATTTAAGCAGGTGTGAATCCAAAGGAAATGTTTCTCTTTTTGTGATATCTTATTTTAAAAGGTAAGCTTAGTTCTAGCAAAGAAGCACTTTAATGAACAATCATAAAAATGCCAATGTGTTGAGAGATTCTGATACTAGACATCAGAAAACTCAATCTAGTGCTAACTTTATACATGATCCAGAAGCTGATCGTTCTCCTACCAATCACTTAAGTGTCTCAGCCCAATTTGTCTTTTTCAATTCTAGGACCTTTACTAAGTTTCTTGGCATATGTCTACATTTCTCCATGATCTAGTTATCTTTTGACATCAGATTCTCCTGTGTTGGTCATATCTCACCATGCGATATAATAGAAGATCAATTCGTTATCTTAGAATCCTGCTCCAATGTCATCATAACTCAAAAGTGCCCTTTCATCGTAGACTAGCCATGAAAACATTAACCTGTTTGCAATGACAGGACAGGAATCTGAATCAACTGAATAAAACTATTCAACCATGCTAAAATTTACAATTAAATGACTTTGCTGTATTCACTTTCAGCCATTTATTCCTGCATCTCATTATTAAGTGTATTTTTTATATCATTTGAGATGGGGATATTTATTATAGATTAATATGCATGACATTGAATTTACTTCTTTGGAAAATTTGTATTTCACAAAACTGTTAGTGGTCATGCTGCATAGAGAGCTGTATTATGACCTATTTGATTTATTATGGAGCACGAGGATACGTGAATGTCTCCTCTCATGTCCACCTATTGCCATTTTGCTGGATGTTAACACATAAGCAATTGGCGCCCTAAACTGCTTTGGCTATGTTAAAATATTTGTGAATATTGCAAATTATACAATATTAGTGGTAGAAAGGTTGCTTCATGGATAAGCCTGACATTTTCTTCATCCATGCATGCTTTTCCAGGTTGCTTGACCAAACAAGGAACAGGCATTTTTGATGCTAGTCGATTTTCTCTGCCCTAACTGAGCGCATCAAGTTTCTGTGTAATGTACCTGTTTGTCATCTTATTGGATTTTCAAAGCACAACTTGTGATTTGAAACTTGGGCATTTTATGCTTCTATATTGGCTGACTGACTAATGAAATAAATTCAGAGCTTTTGGGAAATGGAGGGAATTAATTGATATTATATGATTTAAATGCTTCCTAGATAAATTTGTGACATTGGCAAGCCTTTCCTGCAGGCATTGTCCAAATTTCTGACTAGCTTAATAGTGAAAGGTTACTCCTGTGGCTCGTGTAACTAGTTGATAGTTTGAACAAAAGGAAGAATATGAATAAAGCATGTAAGGTCCTAAAAGACTTGATAGTTGATATGGGGGAGGGGATGGCAGTTGTTGTCTCTTAAGCATGGGGAAAACCAGAATTAGAGGAAACAAATAAGAGTGAGGTCTCCCTTAAGACTGGATGAAGAGAATTCTATTCTGAGGATCTTTTGATTTCAAGGGAGATTTTATCAAGAGAAGATAAAAATGGAGACGTTTAGGGAGGGAATTTCAGTACTTCAAGCAGATAAGCTAAAGCAATGGCATGAATAGTAATATTACAGTATTGTATGACCTTTTGTGATTGAGAAAATATGACTTTAGATGGTGAGCTCAAGGTCAGAAGGACTCAAAGATATGAACTGTGAATGTTTTGATTCAGTCTCAGTCAGTGGCTCAGGCTGGAGATAGAATCTGTACTAAGGGAATACAAGTTGTGGCTGGGGCCAAAGGCTAAGGTTTTAATGACACCAAATTTAATTAAGTGAGCCAAAGCTCATCCAAGATGTGTGTTAGACATGCAGTCTGGCATTGCAAGGGAAATGGAGAGGTCATGAAATTTACAGAGGTCCAAGAAGGATGAAGAGGGGTTGTGTGCCATGATCATAATTGCAGATATTATTTCTGGCTTTTATTAGGGCATTTGGTTGATGTGGCAGCATAGAAAACTTAATTAGGGAGATGGAAAAACAGGTGTGAGAAAGAGGTTTAAAAAATTTGAAAAAGGAGATTGTAGATGGGACAGATGCTTGCAAGGGTTACACAGGATGGTTATTAGTTGGGTATCAAGTTGTGCAAAAGCAAATTTTATAAGAGACCATCAATAATTCATTAAACCTTTGCTTATTCATATTCTTTGTTTTATCTTTCAGGCTTCCGGAAAATTAGCTTGGATGATCTGCGTAAAGCCTACATTGTAAAGGATGTACAGCAGTATATCTTGTATCGTCTGGACCAGGAAGAAGCATTAAGACAGCACCTGACAAAAGAAACAGCTGAAATGTTAAACCAGCTCCATATTAAAAGCAGTGGCTGTTTTCTTTATCTTGAACGTGTCCTTGATGGAGTGGTGGAAAGCTTTATAATGCTGCGAGAGATTAGGGATATTCCAGGAACATTGAATGGACTATATCTTTGGCTTTGTCAAAGGCTTTTTGTACGAAAACAGTTTGCCAAAGTGCAACCTATTCTAAATGTAATTTTGGCTGCCTGTAGGCCATTAACTACTTTGGAATTATATCATGCAGTGTGGACAAAAAATATAACCATGACAATTGAAGAATTTCAACGGAAATTAGATATTTTATCAAAAGTTCTTATAGATGGCTTGGGAAGCACTAAAATTCTGTTTCATTACAGTTTTGCAGAGTGGTTGCTCGATGTGAAGCACTGCACACAGAAATATTTGTGTAATGCAGCAGAGGGTCACAGAATGCTTGCCATGAGTTATACATGCCGTGCAAAAGAACTTTCCCCTTTGGAGGTACAAGAGTTTGCACTGCACCTGCTTAATTCTAACTTGCAGTTAGAGCCACATCACTTGGCCTTGTGGATGATCTGGAATGGCACACCTGTGAAAGGAGCCTTGTCAACAATAGTTCCTAAAGAGCAGGAAATACTGCAGCTTTTAGTAAAAGCAGGAGCTCATGTGAACAGTGACGATGATCGCACATCTTGTATTGTACGCCAGGCTCTGGAGAGAGAAGATTCCATTCGAACTTTACTAGATAATGGTGCTTCTGTTAATCAGAGTGACTCAAATGGAAGAACATTATTGGGTAGTGCAGCCTATAGTGGAAATTTGGATGTTGTTAACCTCCTGATATCTAGGGATGCTGATCTAGAAATTGAAGATAATCATGGACAGACAGCACTTACACTTGCTGCTAGGCAAGGTCATACAAAGGTTATTAATTGCCTCATTGGACATGGTGTTAACATAAATCACACTGACCAAGATGGCTGGACTGCATTAAGGTCAGCAGCTTGGGGAGGACATACAGAGGTGGTATCAGCACTTCTCTATGCTGGCGCAAAGGTAGATTGTGCAGATGCAGACAGTCGAACTGCTCTCAGGGCTGCAGCATGGGGAGGACATGAGGACATTGTTCTCAATTTACTCCAACATGGAGCTGAGGTTAACAAAGCTGATAATGAAGGAAGGACTGCACTAATTGCAGCAGCATATATGGGACATAGAGAGATAGTAGAACATCTGGTGGATCATGGTGCAGAGATAAATCATGAAGATGTGGATGGTAGAACAGCTCTGTCAGTAGCTGCACTGTGTGTTCCTGCAAGCAAAGGTCATGCATCAGTGGTTAGCTTACTGATTGACCGAGGAGCAGAGGTTGACCACTGTGACAAAGATGGTATGACTCCATTGTTAGTCGCTGCCTATGAAGGACATGTGGATGTTGTTGATTTGCTTCTTGAAGGAGGGGCAGATGTGGATCACACTGATAACAATGGTCGTACTCCACTTCTGGCTGCTGCGTCCATGGGTCATGCATCAGTTGTGAATACCTTACTGTTTTGGGGTGCAGCTGTTGATACTATTGATAGTGAAGGAAGAACCGTTCTGAGTATAGCTTCAGCACAAGGAAATGTAGAAGTGGTGCGTACTCTGCTGGACAGAGGACTAGATGAGAATCATAGGGATGATGCAGGTTGGACTCCATTACATATGGCTGCATTTGAGGGTCACCGACAAGTATGCGAAGCACTTATTGAACAAGGTGCTAGGACTAATGAGGTGGACAATGATGGTCGTATTCCTTTAATACTAGCAGGACAGGAGGGCCATTATGACTGTGTGCAGGTTATGCTTGAAAACAAATCCAATGTGGATCAGAGGGGTTACGATGGTAGAAATGCATTGCGTGTTGCATCATTAGAAAGTCATCGTGATATAGTTGAACTGCTCTTGAGCCATGGAGCCGATGTGAATTACAAGGATGCTGATAGCCGCCCAACGTTGTACATTTTGGCGCTTGAAAATCAACTAGCAATGGCTGAGTATTTGCTAGAAAATGGAGCAAATGTGGAAAGCACAGATGCAGAGGGGAGAACTGCTCTTCATGTCTCCTGTTGGCAAGGGCACTTGGAAATGGCCCAACTTTTGATAAACTACCATGCTGATGTCAATTCTGCTGACAATGAGAAACGATCAGCTTTGCAATCTTCTGCATGGCAAGGGCATGTGAAGGTTGTGCAGTTGCTAATTGACCATGGAGCATTGGTAGATCATACGTGCAATCAAGGTGCTACTGCTCTTTGTATTGCAGCCCAGGAAGGACATGTAGATGTTGTTCAAACATTACTGGAACACTCAGCGGATCCAAATCATGCAGATCAATTTGGACGGACTGCCATGAGAGTTGCAGCAAAAGGTGGCCATACACAGATTATAAAGTTATTGGAGAAGTATGGGGCATCGAGTCTAAATGGATGTAGCCCTTCTCCAGTTCACACAATGGAACAGGCAGCCCCTCAGTCTGTCACTATGAAAATGCACTCTTTAACAATTAAATCAAATAGCTCTGGCAGTACTGGTGGAGGTGACCTGCAGTCTGCTATACGTGGTTTTTCTAATGGTCCTCAACACCCTTTCAGTTCACCCTCTGAATCTCCAGATTCAACAGTTGATCGACAGAAGTCCTCACTGTCTAATAATTCACTGAAGAGCTCTAAAAACTCCTCTCTTCGAACAACATCATCCACAGCAACTGCACAGACTGTACCCATGGACAGTTTCCATGGTATGTCATTCACAGAGCAGATACAGCAGCATTCATTACCACGTAGTCGAAGCAGGCAGTCTATTGTAAGTCCCTCATCTACTACACGATCCGTAGGACAGCATGCTGGTTCTCCAACTAGTGAGTATGAATGGGGACAAATGAAACCCAATGTGAGATCTTCTAAAAGTGGTAAAACTGGACACATTGAACCTAGCGAAGGTTCCACCAAAATTGGTTCATCTGGGAAGAGATCAGCCCAAAACAAGCAAAACAACTGCCCTCAGCCAAAGGTTTTGGAATATGAAATGACACAACTAGACAAACGAACAGCCATAAATAAAATAATACAGAATAATGCAGTGCCATTAAAACAAGTACCACTTGAATCACAATGTAAGATACTGATTCCACACAGTGCACAGGAAACTTCAAGGGCTCAACAACAGTTCTTAATACAGCAACATGGGGAACAAAAGAAAAGAAATGGAATAATGACAAATCCAAACTATTTACAAGGGAATCCTGTTCTCCTGGGCAGGGTTGCAGTTCCAAAGAATGGACAGGAGAAGGGACATACTGAATGTTTGGAAGGTTATCCATTAGCAGAGACTGAACTAAGTCTGAAGCAAGCCCTAAAATTACAGATTGAGGGGACAGATCCTAGTTTTAATTACAAGAAGGAAACACCATTGTAGCAGGTACTGTCAAGCTAATTTGTATGTAAATCTATGGTAAAGTTTTCTCTTTTTGTTCAGTGTAATTTGATCTACTTTGAGCCAATAGGTGTAGAATAACAGTAGTGAGCAGTATCTGGATCAAGCTCACTTTCATATTTCTAGAGCCATTTCTGATAGAGGAATACTTCAGTCTGAAGCATGTCATGTGCAGGAGCATTCCAATATAAGGGATAGATATTTAGCTTAATTGCCTAAGTCTGTGCTGATGTAACCTGACCTATTTTAAATTCCTCAATGGAAAAGTAGTATACTCTGGCAGATTACCAGCCAGATGATGAAGGCAAAATCCTTTCCCTTAAGAACCCTACAATCTTAGCTTGGAGATTCAGATATCAAATCCTAGCTTCTGCTGATATTCATAGTTGAGCATCCCCCAAGAAGGAAGTATGTCTCACCAGTGGAAGAAATGAGAAATTGGCATTGGACCTTTCTTTAGCTAATCTATTAAGATATTTATAAGTACCACCAAAAAATAAATTTATGCTATCATGCAACTGATTTCACAATTAAAAGCTTGTAAGAAAAGTAAGCATTTTTCTCTGAAATCTTTAGTGTGGTTGAGCATGCAGGTTCAACACAAGTAGATTTATTCATCAAATGAGATAGCTAACTCAGCCCTGGTGGTTATAACTGATAATTCAACTTTCTGTACCAAATTTGACAATAAACCTGCTATAATTGAACCGCCAAGAATGGTTCTGAAATTTCGTCTTAAAATTTCCAGATACATTTCAAAACAAAATTATTCCATTTTGTTTCCATGGAGATTTTTAAATGTCTCTTCACCATGTTCACAGAAAGACAGTGTACAGAGTGAGACCTCTAACTATCCAATGAACTTCACCAGTGATCCAAACTGTATTTGTCATTGGGCTTCATTTGAAGAATAATTTTGGAGTCACTTTTGGAGTAAAGGTATAGCTCCTCTCTCCACCACAAAACTGAACATCCAGAAAAGTATTAAAAGGAAAGGTTAGGCATTGGCAATGGCAGAGCTTGAAGCAGGAAGACTTTTCAGGCAAACAGGAATTTTCTTGTCTTTAAATCTGCAAGTATCTCTCAGAAAAATTTACTGTACATTTTTAAAGAACTTTATGCTGGCTTAGCTACTTCATGTTCTGCCACTTGGACATGACATAATGCACGCTGCATCATTGACAGGTTTTCTAGATCCTATTTCTTTGGTGGAATCACTAGTCATCAATTTCTTGAACCTTCCAGAATTTTACACAAAATGCAAGATTGGGAATGCACTATTTTATTCCTGGCAAATAAAAAGACGGGTTTCTAGGATTTCAAATAGTTTGCCTCAAATTTCAATTTATTAGTCTGAATGTCATTGAATTGAATTGGCCTTATTGCCATGTGTACTCAAATGAGTACAGTGATAAGTTTACAAGTCGCCACTTACAGTGCCATTTTAGGTACAAAGGTCCCTTGGTACAGATTCTTGAGTACAAATTCTTAAGAAAAAAAATTCAAAGTAGAGAAATAATAAGTCCAACGTTAAGGACCTTCAAAGTTATAAAATCGTAGTAATAAATTAGTAAAGTAAATAAACATTTCAGAATAGCAGTACTTCCACGATAATATAATACAAAAAAGAGAAAAATTGTAAAAAGAGAATTTAAGACAAAGTCCACTTAGTCAATTTCATGGCTCTGGGCTGACCCCTACCCCAGTTGAAACCCGAGGCCAGAGCCATCACAGTGAAGAAACTATGCTCATCATTTTGTCTGCAGCTGCTTAGAAACATTTTATAGGGACAGATGAAGGCAGCGCAATAGATATTGTCTCCATGGACTTTAGCAAGACCTTCGACAAGGTTCTGGATGGTAGACCTTTAAGAACAAAGAACCGTACAGCACAGGAACCGGCCCTTCAGCCCTCCAAGTCTACGCTGACACATTTTGTCTTTCCATACTAAAACAGTCTTCATTTACAGGATCCGTATCCCTCTATTTGCTTCCTATTCCTGTATTAATTCTGGTACTCCTTGAATGCTGCTATTGTGTCTGCTTCTGCCACCTCTTCTGGCAACGGGTTCCAGACACTCAACGCCCTTAGTGTGAAACATTTGCGTTGCACATCTCTTTTAAACTTTCCCCCGCACACTTTGAACCCCTCTCCCCTAGTAATTGACCCCTTCACCCTGGGAAAAAGCCTCATATTTCCCACTCTATCCATACCATTCACAATCTTTTAAATGTCAATCTGGTCACCCCTCAACCTCTTGTGTTCCAGTGTAAACAAACCCAGTCTGCCCAACCCTACTTCATAACTAAAATCCCCCATACCAGGCAACATCCTAGTAAACCTTTTCTGACAGAATAAAATTACACACTTTTTTTGTACACACCAGTGTTCTTATCACATATTCTGAATCATTATGGGGTGTGAAAATAATGATGATAAAAGATATTTTTGAATGTTCTCTTCAATTCACTCTTCTGAAAGACAAATATGTATTAAGCATTAAACACATGAAATGAGTGTACACTTTGTTTTCCTTCATATTGGTAATTACTGATATGTCACCTATTTTAAATTCTTATTGAAGGAAAATATGATGGGCTTATTTTGGGTACGTGTTTAATTCAAATTCTTGAGTACATACTAATGCACTGAAGAAAGCTGTTACTGTCAATAATAACTAGATTTGTAAATGATTGGCTGATTTCTATAGACTATAGCTGTTGGTTCAATGCATGTCATAATTGACAGAACAGAGCTGTGTGAATATTCTTAAAATTCTCTTTCTTGTCATCTTGTCCAAAAGGAATAGTCAGAGAAAATAGTCTGTACTGTTTTACTTTGCACGTTAAGGCATTGCTGCATATAAAGATACAGGACATGTGATCAGTTATATCATCATGATTTATGAAGTACCATATGCACCACTGCAGGCAACTAGGAATGCATAATGAATAGCCTTGTCGGTGCCATGCACAACCCAAGACTCAATTTAAGAAGTCTATAAATCTATTCTTAACTGTAACAGAGGAATGAATTATCATATTGACTGATCAGGAGAAATTTTATATAAGCCATGTCAGGAAAAGTCAAGCTTTCCTGTATCTTCAGATTCCATTGACATGATGCTCTGATTTATTTTTGTTGAGAATAAATTTGGCTTGTATATTATGTATGGTTAGAGATGTAGGTCAGTTCATGTTTTTAAAATTGAATTTTTGTCAGCGAGTTCTATCTTGTGTTGGATTTAATGTAATTGTTTTTGACCCCTCAATTCTCTTGGGAGAAGATGAAACACTAGAACTGGTATATAAAAGACTAATTAGGGGCAACCTTTTCACACAGGGTGGTACGGGTATGGAATGAGCTGCCAGAGAAAGTGGTGGAGGCTGGTACAATTGCAACATTTGAGAGACATTTGGATGGGTATATGAATAGGAAGGGTTTGAAGGGAGATGGGCTGGGTGCTGGCAGGTGGGACTAGATTGGGTTGGGATATCTGGTCGGCATGGACGGATTGGACTGAAGGGCCTGTTTCCGTGCTGCACATCTCTATGATTCTATGCCTCTAATTAGATGAATAAACACTGTCTCCACAAGCTAGCGTATCATAAATCTACATCTGTCAATGATCGTCATAACACCAATATGTTGTATTACTGGTGTTATAACCACTACCTTGTTATTGAGATAGATAATAGGGGGCCATTTTAGAACTGAACCACAAAGACCATGTAGATTCCAAGTGTGACATTCTAGTCAATAAATTCGTTCATCTTAATTGCTGTAGCAATATGTTTTGTCAATTACCTTGGACTGGAAAGCAAAATAACCCAGGATTTCATTTCTGAATACTGAAGTTAATTGTTGCTATTACATTTAATCACAGGATCTCACATAGTAACATGCACAAACTCAAGAAAATCCTGGTAGTTCATTAATTTATTTAAATCTAAACATTGTTCATTTTCCAGAGAAAATCTAATGGAGTTCAGTAAAGCGCAGCAGTTAGTTACCATCATATTTTGCTGCTGGAATGGAAAGACACTGAACCAATTGCAGCCTCAGTGGACCATCAGCCTGATTTGAAGAAGTCACCCAATATCAGTCTTGAAAGCACATTCGCTTTGTGAAAGCAGCAGTGGAGAAGTCTTACTACCGCATAAATGTTCAATACAAAATAACTGTGCCTAAATTTGAGTCTGTCCTTAAGTATAGCCATTTATATGCTTTATATATTTATTTGTGTTAATTTGTAATTTCATAACAATAGTAATTACATCATGACAACTATTGCTATTTTATTATGCATTGAGAAGCATTCAGCATGCTGAAAGTGAAGCTAGAATTTGATTAATATCAATAGAATGTTGACCTAATCAAGCAAGGCTTTGCTGATGTCCTCTGATTAAAGATGCGATCTGTGGATTGTAGCAAAATATGTGCCATCTATTTTTATGGGTTCAGATCTACATTTATAGAATGCGTATGCATGGAACTTTTTCCCTGGACCCATTAAATTGTTTTGATAAGATGACATAAGATGACATGATTTGGAAACCCGGTTGGTCTGATACTTATTTTGTTTTCTGTTATTCTGTTGGATTCATAAACACATACACAAAGGGTGACCTCAGGTCGAGTACAGTTTTTGAAGGGAGTTTTTTTTCTCTTAGTGTAGGTTGGATGTACAAGTTACAGTGAAGTACAAGAGCATACATTGATTTCTGTGTGTGGTTTTCTTTCCTGTTGCAGATGAGGACAGAATGCACCCAGCTCTGTAACATGCTACAGAAAGGCTGGTTGCTTGCTGTACATTTGTGACTTTTTGTGTAAGCTTAAAAAGGTGTAAGATATTGAAGACATAGATGGCAGGACAACTGTGGTGTAGTGCATGGTCATAATTAAAAAATGAGCTGATTCCAAGGCCAAATCAATGTATGTTTTGTATGAGTATTAAATGTAGCCTTTTATGGGAAAAGTTAGAGAAGTTTGTACTCCAATACAGTATTTTTGTCCCTGTGGGACTATTGTCTGATCAACAGACTGCAGTTTCAGATTTTGAAAGTGTTGACTTGCCTTGCAGGCTTGATCATGTTATTGTATCCCCAAATTCTAAACAGAGCCCAGGTATGAATAATAAACACACACAGCTTCATCATGGGCAGCATGTGTGTTTATTACTCAAAAAGAATGTACTTGAAGTTTCAAATGTTACCTGTTACCTTTCTTGTTAATTAGGTTTTATAAATGCCTTCCTTATCATTGGCCAGTTGTCAGATTTATTCATAAGGTGCTAAAATTTTCAGAGGATATGACTCAATTTGGAGTTTTGGGCGTTAATATTTAGTTTTGAACTCATTACAAATATGATTTGTTTAATGTCCCTCCAATGCAAATGCTGTAAAGAGAAAATTCCCAGATTGGTGTCATGAGTAAATAGTATGTTGAATCTGTATCTCAAATCACCATGCTTTGGGTGGAATGGATGAGGAGGGTTAGTTCAAAGTGGTAATTGAATTACTTGAACATGAAAGTTTAAAGAGTCAAAAAAATCTTCTTTTGGATCTGAACTTCTGATTTAACTGTATAACCATCCATTTGATTCTACTAAGCTAAAAATATCCAAAGTAATTTGTTGATTCAGTTGAAAGAAAAGCAGTTTAGGATGACAAATGGCCCATGCGCCCTCCAAACATGTTCCCTTATATTTAACACCAAGCAGGATTTGAATTCTGTATGTTTGTATTTTTTTAATCAGTTTTGTTTTGCTATGCAAATCTATTTTGTTTATTCAAATAGTCACTTAACTGCATTTCAGTTAGTTAGATTTACCCTTAAATCCTTTTTTTTTTGTATTTGGTTGTAAATAGCTTTAATGTACATTGAATTTTGCATTGTAAGATTTTATTTTATTTCTTGTATTATATTGAGCAAAAGTTCCTGTGTATAGTAAAGTGCTTAATAAATATATTTGCTTTTCAGCAGATTGACTTTAATTTAACAACAATGTTATTGTTGATTAAGCAGTTTATGGACTTGTTTCAGAGAAGAATGAAATGGGAAAAATAACTTGTTGGACAACAAACATAAGGCTCATTAATTGTCTGATTTGAAGAGAGGCCTTCTAAAAATCAAGCTATTAAGTAATGATTTTCCAAGCTTCCTTCTGATGCATAGTAGGCACAATAATTGAAGCCGACAGTGTGAGGAAACTTGATTTAATATACAGTTGATTCAGAATGTTCTGTATTAATGTCATCCCTGTTAATATATTTCTCTCGGCCTCCATTTCTCCCAATAATTATTTTATAACAAAGACAAAAAATTTTATAGTTGCTAATCATTCGGAATTGTAAAATCTCATACTGCACCCATGATATTGCTCCTCATAGGTCTGTTGCTTTTGTAGGAGATGAAGGATTTTCACAGGGTTCCTTTAATCTTCAATTCAGAAACAGCAGTTTCGTTAAAACCTTTGGTTAAATTGTGTAAGTGAATAATTAGCCATTTACTGTGTTTCCACCATTGCTACAGATGTAAATTGGGAAAAAAACATTTTGATGTACCAATTGTTTTTGCCTCTGTTGTATTCATTGTATTGATCTGGGTGGGTCTTTCTTCCACAAAGAGCTGATGGGTTTTTTTGCTTGATCGTTTTAGTCAGTGTTTATCTTTGTATCCCTTTCTGTCTTTGTCTTATCCTTCTGTCATTTAACTCTGCCCTTGACTTTGTTCTCTGAATTATTTCTCTTCCGAAATCCCCCGTTTATGTATTCCAGTCACATTTCAACAGAAAATTGTTGTTCTGATGCACTGCTTGCTTAAGCTTCCCTTACATATAGCCACAAAATTCTGAGAGGAGCAAGAGATTTGTTATAGCAGCATGGTGGCTCAGTGGTTAGCACGGCTGCCTTACAGCACCAGTGACCCGGGTTCAATTCCCGCATTGGATGACTGTCTGTGTGGAGTTTGCAGATTCTTCCTGTGTCTGCGTGGGTTTCCTCCTGGTGCTCCGGTTTCCTCCCACAATCCGAAGATGTACTGGTCAGGTGAATTGGCCATGCTAAATTGCCCATTCTGTTAGGTGCATTAATCTGGGGTAAATATAGGGTAGGGGAATGGGGCTGGGTGGGTTACTCTTCGGAGGGTCAATGTGGACTTGTTAGGCCAAAGGGCCTGTTTCCATACTGTAGTGAATCTAATCAATTT